>NC_030851.1:12057776-12111847 GCF_000208745.1 Theobroma cacao | reverse complement strand
AAGGTATGACACATGACATTTTCTTATCGGTCTATTTTTAAAATTTTAAAATTTTAATCCTTTTTATCTCCACCACACAATTAGTCAAAGGTCAAAGTGAGGATAAAGGAAGACCATGTGCTGGAAAAATGTCCTGGTGGTGGAAAATTACAATTTTTCCCCTGAGGTGGTAAAATTATCATTTTACCCTTTTACTCCAAATTATACGAAGATTAAAAATTTTCACTTCTAAACCTCAAATCTTACTCCAATAAGTCAAATGGGGCCAAAATTTTTTTTTCTAAAATTTCCATTTTGTCCCCAAGTGGCAAATGAGCATTTTACCCCTAGATAGCGAAAATTTCGGTTTGACTCCAAATTGATCCTCGAACTCTGAATCACCATATTAAACCATTCTAGGACTTTAAAATTCTTAATTTCATCGTGAATTCTCTATTTGATCTAGTTCGAGGCTTAAATCAACTTTGTTGTACGTCTAGGTACAATACCGACTTTTTTGTAAATTTTTTGAGACTCTCTTAGCATGCAAACATGCTATCCATCACATGTATGTCATGACAAATATTTTTATAGAGTCGGGCTTGTCATCTTCTTCCCCACTTGGATCAACCATATGATCCTTCTTCATGACTGATTTCGATATCCGGCTAAATATTAATATTTTAATATTATTTCATTAATAAAATTTTATTTTATTCTAAAAATTTTATCTTGTCTCCCTGGTACCCAAAATACCTTATTATGCCTCACTTGACTTCTGAATCGCCTTTTATCTCACAAATTCTCCTCCGATAAAATTATTATTATTTTATTGTTATTTTCTCACTTTCGGTATATTTTATCCTAAACTACTCTTTTCATCTTTTATCACTTTTAAACATTTTAATTGACCTCAATTTGCATTCGATCAACTTTATTTATCACCATATCAAAGAATGGGGTATTTCAACGAGTCTATTTTAATTTCAATTCAAATAGGGATATAGTGTTTTAGCTAAAATATATATTTTTATAAGATAAGTCAGGAGACCTTTATAAATAATTGAGGATTCTAGGTTAGCAATTCAACCCAGTGAAAGAAGTTAAGAAAGAGAGGTAAGATTTATAGGAAGTGTGAGAGATATTGTAATCCTAGGCTTGCTTAATTTGATTTTTACCCAAGTTTTATTACTTTGATTTTTCTTTTTAGTTAAATTTTGATTAATTATTTTCAATTAATTAATTTAGTTATTTGATTTTAATTGTGTGGATGAGATTAAATTGTTCTAATTTTAGTACTTAGTAAAATTTTATATCAATTCTCTGTGGGATCGATACTCTGCTTACTATTATATTATTTTTTCGATATGTATTCTTGCGTAGGTAGAATTTTAACTCACAAGTTTTTGGCATCGTTATCGAGAAATTGTTTCTAAAATTTTTACTGATATTAATACCAAGAAATTTTAGTCTTAATTCAAAATTTTTTTATTTTATTTTCAGGTACTTTTGGTTGAGGTGATGACTTATTATAGCTATCTGTGGCCATCTGAACAATTTGCTCCTAAGAGGGTTGCTAGTGATTATGAATTGGCTATCAGTGCTTTGATTGCCCAAGTAGATGCTTTGTCTTAAGGAATTGACAATTGGGGTGTTAATGTTTTTCAGAGTCTTTTTGTAACATGTGAACTTTGTGGAGATGGGCATTCAAGTGATTATTTTCTAACCTATTATGAATCAATGCAATTTAATGAAAACTTCAATGGGTAGCAAAACAATTCATACTTTAACAGTTACAACTTAGGGTGGAATTACCTAAAGTTTTCTTGAAGTAATGATCAAGGTCTTACATATTCATCATAGCCTGTTTTCCATAGTGGTTTTCAATCACAAGCTAGAGCTACCATTCTTGAAGAGAAGCCTTCCTTAGAAGATGTTCTCATGTAATGCATGGCAAAAAAAAAAGCCATCATTCAGAGTCAAGTAGCTTCATTAAGAAATCTTGAGACTCAAGTGGGACAACTTATTAATGACATCAACAAGAAGCCTCGAGAAATGTTACCAAATGACACTGAGCCTAATCTTAAAAGAGAAGAATATGGTAAGCATCTAGATGAGGTAAACGACAAGGATGTGGTAAATGATGGAGATAAAGTAGATCAAGAGAATACTTCCAACATGAAAGTTCAAGATGAAAAAGTTAGGCAAGATGAGGAAGTATCTACATCACCACAAGTCAAGCCATATGTGCCTTTCTTTCCTTTTTTTGATACAATTGATGAATTATCTAAAGAGGCTATTGATATAGAATATCCAAAGAAACTCCTTGTAACTTGTTTGGTTCAAGATGTGACAACAAAAGACAAGAATGAAGAACTCACAAATGTTACACATGTTTTAAAGGCTAACCAAAAATGCACTATTCAAGAAGAACTCAATTTGAGAAGTTGGGTAAACGTTAGCCTATTCCACCACATTGGGTTGAGCAAGCACCAAATCTTGAGTTAAAGCCACTACAACCTCATCTTAGGAGGAGACTATTTTCACACCTCAAACATTTTTCATGTAAACTCAAACCTCCTTAAAAGGTGAATGAAGGCCTCAACCAAAGGCCGCAAACGACTATTCCGATGGTGGGATTTACCTAATAAACTTACGAAGGTGAGTTTTTAAAGTATTTCCCTAGATGAGAGAATACTCTTGGATCCCACCAGTATGATGGGCGGATTTGGAAAGTACATTCAATAAAAGATTTTCGTTTGGAATTATCTCGATTTTATGTCATGTATTTCACAATTGCATCACGGTACACCAAACTTGTAAAATATTTTGACTTGATTAATAGAATAAGAGATAAATTAAATAAATAATAGTTAAGGAAACATAAGAACAAGATTAATGGGTTAGGATAATATATGATTAAATGGTACCGTTCATGAAACGGTCGTCACGGGGGTGCTAACCCTTCTCTGTGCGAACCGTACTCCCGAACCCAAATCTAAAAGATACGTAGACCAATTCATCATTCTTTCGACAGACCGAAAATTAATTTTGAATTTTGTCGAGTATAACAAAATAGGTGACCAATCACACCTAGGTAAAAAAAAAAGATTTGTGGCGACTCCTTAAATTACCCCACGTCTATCGGTTGGATTCTCGGACCTGGCATGTTACGACACAACTTAATCCATTAAATTAAGTTAAGAGAGCAGAAGACAATAATCAGATGAAGTATTAAGGGACATCATAATCTCAGGTCTGGTAGTTAAGTTAGTTTTATAAAACAAATTTACTATTTAATTTTAGTTTCAGTTTATTAGTTTTAATTTTTCTTTTTAATAAGTTTAAATTTAATTGTTTGGATAAGATTAAGGTATTATAATTTTAGGAGTTAACAGTAAGAATGAATTCAATTCTTTGTGGGATCGACACTTTGCTCATTACTATATTATCATTGACATACGTATACTTGCGTGGGTAGAAAATTAAATAACAAAAGTCAATGATTCTAAAATTTTTTGATTCTCTCTTGAGGTGAAATTTTAGA
The DNA here is from genome assembly GCF_000208745.1 of Theobroma cacao. Taxonomy (NCBI): domain Eukaryota; kingdom Viridiplantae; phylum Streptophyta; class Magnoliopsida; order Malvales; family Malvaceae; genus Theobroma; species Theobroma cacao. The sequence continues at coordinate 12,108,321 of NC_030851.1, read as the reverse complement.
TAACACTTAGGATGGGACATGATTTAGGCCATTTTTGGATCGTTTGATCCTTTCATGCTAACCTTGTTAAACTTTTATCCCTAGTATACCTCTTTGAGCCTAATTTCCCCTTTCTTTGTTTAACCACATGATAATAAGGTTAGCCTTAAAACAAAATTCCAATTTTGCAACCCTTACTCCTAAGCATGTATATTGTTTTAGGAAATATAGATTAAGCTCAATGTTTAAAAAGGTTGAAAGGTGGAGTTGCTAAAAAAAAATTTCAAAAATTGTTAGAATTCACCCCACTTCTTACAATAAAAAAAGAAATAAGTTTGGGGGTGTGGAATTGTGATAAAGAAAAAGAAGAAGTGTAGAACAACAAGAAAAAAAAATTGATGAAAATGGTGTACTTAGTAAAGGAAAATAAAAGCTTTATAAGTCTTAAAATAATTATGTGCTTAGGGTGATATTGAGTCACATTATATACTTTATCATACCTAGACCCTAGCCTTACATTATGAGCTTAACAAAGACCTATTGATCTTTGAATAAGTGTTAGTCTATATTAGTGGAGAAATATATGAAAAGCAAACCTATGGAATTCTAGCACTTAGCTAAATTTTGCATTGGCATAATCTTATCTAGATTGTATGATATTCTTTGTAAAAAGGTCATTCACACACACATAAATATTGTGAAATCCATTTGAGAATGAACTTGCACTTGAATTGAGCATGAATTTTATGATTATCTATGTTTCACCTTAAGTTAAAATTGTGGGATAATTTTTGAGAAAAAAAATGGGGAATTCATTTTTTGGTGAACTGCATCTCTAGCTAGTTGTTTTGTTTTTAGTTCTTCCTTTTTGCTTGGGGACAAGCAAAGATTCAAATTTGAGGGTATTTGATGTGTGCATCAACTACATGTATTTAATGAGAGATTAAATACCTAATTAGTCTAAGTTAGACTAGATTTAAGATCAGATTTGGGTGTATTTAGTTATTTTATTAGTTTAGTTTAATTTATGTTTAAATGTTTATTTTAAGTTAATAATGTTAGTTTTATGTTATTTATATTTATTTTTATGTTTTTGTAGGAGTAGAATCAAAAATAATTTCAATTGGTGAAAAAAGGTGCATAATGGACTAGTGCTCTGTTTGCATATGTTTTGGTTTTTCAATCATATCTCCCACTACAGAAGTTTAAATGAATGATGTTTAGACCATTATAAAGCTAAAAGGGAGGGCTACAACTTTATTTTTACCACTTTGCCTAGTTTTGATCAGAAGGTGGTCGAAATCCTTGTCAAAGTGAAAGTACTACACTAGAAGAATAGAATTGGGACAAAACCTTTAAGTGCCACGGCTTTGGGAAATGAAAGCTGAGGCGTTCATCGTACTTTCCAAAAATAATCAGCTTATGGGATTTTGGAAGCTAGGGCTTTTGAAAGCTATTTAAGGGGCCTTTTTCAAAGGTTTCTGGGAAGAGGCAGCAAGCAATTTCTCTAGAGAAAAAAAGTAAAAAACAAAGCAAGAAAGTAAGAGAATTGGAGGGAGAATCAAGATCATAAAGCTTCAACTGTTAGTTTTCTCTCTATACTTTTGTGTTTTTCTTATTTTCTTTAACTTGGATTAGTGACTAATTTTCTTTGGATGAAGTTTTTATTAGATATTATGAGCTAAACTATTTTTTTAGGATTTCAATTGAACTCACATGTAATTTGAATTTTTAATCTCTTTCTTGCTTATTTGCAATGGAATTGAATTGGTGATTCCAATTTGTTCTTAATGCTTTTAATTGCTTGGCCATCAATTAAATTGATCTAGGAACTTAAACAAACTTGAGAAAGGGAGTTTACTATAGACTAGAATTGGGATAGCATATGATCATATTAATTGATTTGTATATAGGATAGGGATATACCTATAAGCCATATGTAGCCAGAATTAGAGCCTGAACTTAATGAGTCTATTTTAATTTTAATTCACATAGGGATATAGTGTTTTTGTTAAAATAAATATTTTTATAAGATGAGTTGGGAGACCTTTATGAATAATTGAGGACTCTAGATTAGCAATTCAACCCATTGAAATAAGCTGAGACAAAGAGGTAAGATTTAGATGATGTGTGAGGGATGTTGTATTCCTATGCTTGCTTAATTTGATTTTTACCCAAGTCATTATTACTTTGATTTTTCTTTTTAGTTAAATTTTAATTAATTAGTTTTAGTTAATTATTTTAGTTATTTGATTTTAATTGTTTGGATAAGATTAAATTATTCTAATTTTAGTACTTAGTAAAATTTTAGATCACTTCTCTATAGGATCGATACTCTGCTTACCATTATATTATCTTTTCAATATGTATACTTGCTTAGGTGGAATTTTAACTGACATAACTTTAGTTATAGAAGAATCAATTCACATTGTTTTGATGAAACTAATGCTACACAAAGAAAAGTAGTGTTTGATGATGATGATGCAGATGACTTGAGAAAAAAATGGAGAAAATAAGCTTAGATGACAAAGAAAATGATGAAGAGAGCTCAAAGGAGATAGAAGATGAAGAACCACCATTAGAAGACTTGCAAAGAGCTGAAGAATAACATAATGACTTTTGTAGAAGCTAAAAATTTATAAGGAATAATCTTCAAGAACTAATTATTGGTGATCCTTGAATGAGTCAAAACCAGAAGGGGATTAAGAGAAACTTAGAGTATCTTACGTTCATATCACAAGTAGAATGAAAGAATTTTGAGGAAGTTTAAAAGGAAGAGAGTTAGATGATAGCTATGCAAAAAGAGTTAGGCCAATTTGAAAGGAACAAGGTTTGGACCTTAGTTCCAAGGCCAACCAACCATCCACTTATTGGTACAAAATGGGTATTTAAAAACAAGAAGGATGAGTTGGGAAATGTGGTAAGAAACAAGGTAAGGTTAGTTGCTCAAGGTGACAATCAAGAAGAAGGTATTGATTGTGATGAAACCTTTGCCCCAGTAGCTAGATTAGAAGCTATTAGAATTTTACTTGCCTATGCATGCTTTATAAACTTTAATTTGTTTCAAATGGATGTTAAAAATGCATTTCTTAATTGCTTTATACAAGAAGAGGTATATGTTGAACAACCCTTTTGGTTTTGAAATGTTTGATAAAATTGATCATATATATAAATTGCATAAAGCTCTATATGGATTGAAATAAGTTCCTAAAGCTTGGTATGAATTACATTCTAAATTTTTAATCAAAAAGGGATACCTTAGAGGGAGTGTTGATAATGTTAGTATGAGCCTTACAAGCTAATCTGTGGTTGTATGAGAATTGAAATTTTGAGATATTCATGTATGACATTTTGTTATTCATAATAACATTGAGGTAGTTCTTTATCCATAAGTTTATAATTTAATTGCTTTTTATACTTATATAATAACACCCATGGAACTATATATGCCTTCAAAAGGAATTGTATTGGGACACAATTATGAGATCCTTATGCATCAAAGCATTATTCCTAAAAGTTCCTAATCATTGTATTATTGAGACAAGGCATCAATAATGCTCAAAGATCTGCACATGCTTGTTCCTTACTTTTGAAGTAAGCAACCGTTCTCATAGGTTGAAGTATAGAGATACTTGAAACTAGCAAATGGGTGCTTGCCATGGGATAGCAAGTTCACTGAACATGACCGACCATGAGAAGTGCATTTGGTACCTCACTCAAGTGTTTTTACAATACTTCTCGAGTGTCAATTGTGTAACTACTCTCTAGACTTGAGACACCTGGTTGTCTTATATGTGGGGTACTATGCTTTGATTTCATCCTTATGGGTGCCTAACCAAATATGCCAAAATAGAATGTTTTTGGGTATAGTATGAAGGCAAATGAGTGGTCAAGATAGGAATCATCACCCCAAGTGATTTAAGAGGAAATATCTCATTTGTTCTTAATTGACATTAGTTTAATCAAATCTTTGGCCAAGGTGATTAGGAGATTATGAAATAAGTTTCACAAGTCTCTATAAAGCTAGTGATCTAATTGAAAGAACAAATATGAAGGTCAATAAGAGTAGGCAATGCACCAAGCTCTTAACATCTCTAGGATATATGATGAGAAAAAGAGTTACACTGATAAACTGTCCACTAAAAGATTGTCAAAGAATCATTTGACTCTCTTAACGATTGGGCGGCCATGATGCATTGTTAGATGTCAATCTTGGTCTATGAAATTGAATTAGCTAATTTAAAATTGAATATGATTAATTTAAATTAATTAATTAATATAATTATTATTCAATTCCATTGATATCATGTTAGGATCTTAATGGGTCACACACAAAAATTGCAAATTGGATTAAATTGAGAGTGTAATGATTTAAGTTAGGCTTATATCAAATTCTAAGTTTTAACTACTAAGGACCTAATTAAAAGAGTTCAATTAGGCATTAGTTAAATATTAAATTGTTATAATATTAAGGACTTATTTTGCAAAATTTTATAAGTCTAATAATAAAATTAAACCTAGATACAATATTACTTTATAGCCACTCTTTTCTAAGGCAACAAAAGAAAAAAAAACTAATTGTTTTTCTCTTGAGTGTTGCTACTCTTGAGAGGACTTTTTTAGAAAACTTCTTAATTGATTCTTTACTAGAAATCAAAGAAGAAAAGAGAACAAATCATTGTCCACTTGCTAGCACAAGCCCGTGGCATAAAGCTCCAACCTTAAGAAGGATCCGTTGCAATCGTGTGTGCAACATTGAAAGCCATGTGTTTGAGTGGCTGGGATTCTTTCACACTAAAAGGTGTTCACGTTTTTCCAACACCAAAAGGAATCCATTTGATTACGATATCATTTAGAAAGGTAAAAACCTTTTCTCTTATTTTTTATGGTGTTTAACTTTGCATTAAACAACCAAGGTGACCTAAAGGTAGGAGGCGTGGTTTTATTTTGTTTCAATTTTTGTTAATCCACTGCATTGATGCTCTAATCATGCCATTCCTAGCAGTGGTATTAGAGCTTCCCTTGGCTTGTTTTCATGCAAAGGTATGTCTTGTTGTTATTAATACTATGTTTGACATAGATGTGATGGTTCGGGTATCGAATGGTGAGTTGAAGTTTACATAATTCTGTTTTGAAATTGTTTGATATTTTTGAATAGTTTTATTTTGTAAAATTTTATATTCTTATTAATTAACATAAACATGTTTTAATGTCAATAATTTGCAGATTAAGGTGAGCATAAAATGCACAGAAATCAGCAAAGGAATTCGGGTTCATGGGGGAATGGAGATATGGCTATTAAGGGCAGACTTTGATTCTGTCCAAGTTTGGTTTTTGCATCATTCTAGCAAGCAAATGAGTCCTAAAAATTCTCAAAATTTGTAAAAATGATGGTAAGTTGATGTCCTTTGAAAATGTTTCAAGTGTAGCTGAAAAACATTAACACAAAGTAAGAATGAAGCCTTGAAACCGTGACAAACTGCTGCTGCTAGCAGTAGACTTTGAGTCATGATTTTTCTTGTTATCAGAAAGCAAAAGGCATCCAAAATTGATGCTAATGATGATGAAAGGGGTTTCACACCTTAGCTGATTGGAGGATTAAGATAAGAGATAAAATCCCAAAATTTTATGCCACTTTAATGGCTAAGAAACGTTGTCAATAAAATTGCTGGAAGCAGATTTTTAAATGCCACAGTTTTGGCATTTTGAATTGCCTTATCTTGCATCTTAATTTGATGCAATTTAAAAATCAATTCATTATTAGATACTTTATGGAAGTAGTTCCATAAAATCAATAAATTTTGATTTAAAAAAAGTAAGAAAAATAATTTCTTAAATAAAACAAATCACAATGGATTTTGAAAGTTTCCACAAAATAAGAAATTTGATTCCTACAAGATATGAAAATTATTTTATTCAATTGACAAGTTAAAATAATTTGACATATTAAATTTAGGAATTCGTTTCCTAATTTTATTGAAGTCAAAATTATTTTAAAATTTTCCATAAATTAAGGAATTAGATTCCTATATGTTATGGGAATCTAGGAACAAATAGGCAATTTAAAATCAAAGGAATATCTCCATGATTTTAGCCATAGAATTCGGATTTGACGAAAGGATAAATGAAGATTTTATTGTCTTAGAATTACCAAATGAGATTAGGTGATTTAAGACATAAAATCTTTAATATCTTATTGGTAAAGGATAATCTTAGATATTTGGATAATGCAAATTAAAATTGTTTTAATTTGTAATATATCCTATCTTAATAAGATTAGAATATGGATAAGGTTATTATATTCATTAGCAAGGATTTCTATGTATAAAAATTATTTCTATATATATGAAAATAAATTGAAGCTCGAAAATTTGAAATTAAGTTAATTCAAAAGTTGAATTTAACTAATTTCAAATAAATCATATGATAAACAATTTGAACAAGACATAGATTTAAGTTTATGTTCATGTGGATGGATGAATGTGGATAATTATGGACTAGGCCTAATATGATTATGGATGTATGGTTAAATTTTATCATGATATTTATTTATTAAATAAGGTCTACGTATCTTGCTTTTCTCTTAATTTTCAAGGATTATATAATTTTCAAAGATGAAACCTTAACTAAATAAAAAATAAGAAAAATCCCTCAATAAATATTGAGTCACATGCCACGTATGATTAAGTTGCCTTCCACCATATAACAAGATAACCTAGCTACTTTTTTAATTGGAGACCTATTCAGCACACTCAAGGTCACACTTTTACACGAGTATGTTTAAGTTGTTGGTGAGTCTTACTCAACTAATTTTATAAAATCCAGATGCTTGGAAACTTGATTATTATGGAAACTAAAGGCAATGGCTAGGATAAACATATATGGTATGTCTAGGCAATGTATTGTCACCTAGCTGATCTATGAGTTGTATAGAGATATAATTGGTAAGCTTAGTTACCTATGTAATTCACCTATCATGGTTCGTTGAGCACACTCAAGGTCATGATTATAATGGATAAGGATCCTAACCCACTAAAAAAATCCTTGTAGAGATCTCTCGAGGTGATAAGGAGGGTTATCATCTTGAAGAAAATAGTGGGAGCAATCAATTTAAGATTTACTATCTCATCTTAATTGATTATAATACATGAATACTCATAAACGTTCTTTAAATGCCTAGGTTGTTAGAATGCGAATACACATCACTTTGCGTAGCATACTTGATGTCATCATGAAATTCGGGCCAAAATTTTTAGACTAGTCTATCAAGTTGAGAAACGTTCTCAAATATCTATAAAGAATATAAGTCATTGAGGAAGATATCCTTACCTTCTTCACAAGGTCTAAGAATGAGAAACTTGTAGAAGTTTCACCTTTGACCATGTATATGATTGAAGAAAATCTGTCTACCATTGATCCGTCATCGGTATTAGATACTAGATGTGGGTCACACTTATGTAATGACATGAAAGTGTTGGAAATAAGTATAAGATTAACGAAGGGAGAGGTGGTCTTAAGAGTAGGAAATGGAGTAAAGGTTGTTGTATCTACTGTAGAGACAGTTACCATACCTTTATTTTCTGGGTTGATCTTGGAATTAAGAAACTGCTACTATGTTCCTTCCATATCTCGAAAAATCATATATGTGGCATACTTGGCACTATATGATGAGTTTGAATTTTGCATTAAGGGCAATTGTTGTTCTTTCTTGAAAGGAGATATGCATTGTGGTGCAGGGGCACATTTGAACGATCTTTATATTCTTGATCCTAAAGGACCCATAGTCAATATAGAGGTCAAGAAAGTAAAACAAGATGATCCAAAATTATCCCTCATCTGGCACTGCAGGCTTGAACACATAAATGAGACTTACTTAACCCAGTTACACAAACAAGGTTATATAGATCTATTTAATTATGGATCTTATGGAACGTGTGAGTGTTAGCTCTTTGGTAAAATGACCAAGTCGCCTTTCGCTAAGAAGGGTGAACGAGCTAGAGTGTTACTAGGACTTGCACATTCAGATGTTTATAGTCTTATGAATATTAATGTTAGAGGAGGATACTCCTACTTCATCACCTTCACAAATGACCATTCTCAATATGGTTATGTATGTTTGATGAAATATAAATCTGAATCCTTTGACAAGTTCAAAGAATATAGAACAGAGGTTGAGAAACAAACAGGGGAGAGTATTCTTATTTTTAGATTTGATCGAGGAGGAGGATATCTTAGCCAATAGGTTCTGGATTATCTATAGGAGAATAGGATTCTCGCATGATGGAATCCTCTAGGGACTCCACAGCACAATGGGGTATCTGAGAAAAGAAATAGAACATTATTGGACATGGTTCGATCCATGATGAGTTGTGCAGATCATCATATATCTTTTTAGGAATATGCCCCAGAAACTGCTACTCACATACTAAACCAAAAAGAATATGCCCTATACCTTTTTAAGTAACTGGAATTCTTTTACACAAAAAGGTGTTCATGTTTTTTAAGCACTAAAAGGAATTTGTTTGATTATGATATCATTTGGAAAGGTAAAAACTTTTTTTCTAATCTTCTATGATGTTTAACTTTGCATTAAACAACCAAAATGATCCAAATATATGAGGCATAGTTTTATTTTGTTTCAATTTTTGTTAATCCACTGTGTTGATGCTCTAATCATGTCATTCGTAGCAAATAATACACTATCTATTAAGAAAAATGAGATTGATTTCATTGTAGTTCAAATTTATATTGATGATATAGTACTTGGTGCTACTAATGAAAGGTTGTGTGAGAATTTTACTAAAGAAATGCAAGGAGAATTTGAAATGAGCATGATGGGAGAGCTAAAGTTTTTCCTTAGTCTACAAATCAAGCAATGTGAAGATGGAATATTCATCAACCAAGAAAAGTATACAAAAGAAATGTTAAAGAAATTGGGTGTGATGAATATGAAATCAATTGGAACTCCTATGAGCCCCTCTACAAAGCTTGACAATGATGATAAAGGGAAAAATGTGAATCAAAAGCTCTATAAAGGTGTGATTGGTTCACTCTATCATCTAACTGCAAGTAGAACTAATATCTTATTTAGAGTTTGTCTATGTGCAAGATTCCAATTATGTCCTAAGGAATCACAATTGACTAAAGTGAAAAGGATTTTTAGATATCTCTTGGATACTCAAAGCTTAGGCTTATGGTATTCAGAAGGTTCATCTTTTAATTTTTTTGACTATTTCGATCTTGATTTTGCTGGTAGCAAAATTGATGGGAAAAACACCAGTGGTATTTGTCAATTCTTTGGAAACATGCTTGTGTCTTGGTCTTGCAAGAAACAAAATTCTGTTACTCTGTCAACTGTTGAAGTTGAGTATATATCACTAGGTAGTTGTTATGCACAAATACTATGGATTATGTAGCAACTAAATGACTTTGGAATGGTTATGCATAAAGTTATCATATATTGTGATAATATGAGTGCCATAAATATCTCCAAAAATTATGTTGAGCACTCTAAAACAAAGCACATAGAAATTAGACATCACTTCATTAGAGATCATGTGCTTAAAGGAGATATAAAAGTAGATTTTGTAGACACTTTGCATCAATTGGCTAACATTTTCACAAATTCATTGAGTAAAGAACAATTTTGTAGAATTAGGATTGATTTAGAAATGATTAATGTCAATGAAGTCTAAATTATACTGAATTGATCATGTTTTTGATGATATACTTTACGATAATCATGTGAATTTATTGATGAAATTGATTAGAGGATTTTTTGATTAGTTAAAAGAATGTTCAAAGGGGAAATAAAACTCACATTAATCAATTAGGAATGGCTGGACGTACTGTGTCAGGAATGGAAATTTGTAAAGATGGACAATTGATTTTTGGCCACTTATTACACTTTTAAGCCCAATTAAACCCTAGTTGAAGGAATTTTAGGTTAAGTCTACTAGTATAAATAGGATATGTTTAACAACATTAGAAACAACTTTTGAGAGATTCAAGAAACTAGAAGTTGAGGCTAAAACTTGAAGATCAAGTCGGCAATAATTGTTTTTTGTTCTTCCTTAGCTTTCAATTTTCTTGTTACTTTCAATGGTTAAATTTATTATAATGTTATTTATTTTTGCAATTTTGAGTGGCTAAATTTTCTTTTTCTAGGATTGCAATTGAACTCACATGTAGTCTAAATTTTTAAATCTTTTTCTTACTTATTTTAATGGGATTTGAATTGTTTATTCTAATTTGTTCTTACTGCTTTTAATTGCCTGATCACCAATTAAATTGATCTAAGAACCTAAACAAACTTGAGAAAGGGAGTTTAGAGTAAACTAAAATTAGGATAGCATATGATCATATTAATTTATTTGCGTATAGGATAGGGATATACTTATAGGCTGTATGTAGCCAGACTAGAGCCTGTACTTAATGAGTTTGTTTTAATTTCAATTCACATAGGGATATAGTATTTTGGTTAAAATAGATATTTTTATAAGATGTGTCAAGAGACCCTTATAAATAATTTAAGACTCTAGGTTAGCAATTCAACCCATTGAAATAAGTTAAGGAAGAGAGGTAAGATTTAGATGAAGTGTGAGGGATATTGTAATCCTAGGTTTATTGATTGGATATTTTCTCAAGTTATTATTTTGATTTTTCTTGTTGGTTTTAATTTTAGTTTTAATTAATTATTTAATTTTGATTATTTAGATAAGATTAAATTGTTCTAATTTTAGTACTTAGTAAAGTTTTAGATCAATTCCCTGTAAGATCGATACCCTGCTTGCTAATATACTATCTATTCGATACATATATTTGCATAATAAGATTTTAACTGACAAGTTTTTGACGCCGTTTCTGGGGAATTGGTTCTAGACTTTTTACTAATACTAATACCAAGCAATTTGGTCTTACTTCAAATTTTATTTTTCTTGTTTTAATTTTAGATTTTGTTTGCTTGCAGATATCTTTGGTCATTATATGCAAAGAAGAGAGAACTTGAATCTTGTTCCTTTTGATCTTGAGATAGAAAGAACTTTTAGAAGACATCGAAGGGAGAATTTGCAAGTTACAGCTTTAAATCAGATAATGGCTGAGGATAACAATAATAATGGAAATAATGCCATTAATCTAGATCCCGAAGCAAATAGAGCATTGAGAGATTATGTAGTTCCTCTGTTGCAAGGTTTGCACCAAAGCATTAGGAAACCTTCCATCAATGCGAATAATTTTGAAATTAAACCAGCCTATATTCAGATGATTCAATCTTCAGTCCAGTTTGGTGAGTTACCCAGTGATGATCCTAATGCTCATTTAGTAAATTTCCTGGAGATTTGCGATACCTTTAAATATAATGGAGTAACTGATGATGCTATGTCACGACCCGGTACTCCCTTCGAACCCGTGACAATCGCAGCGGTACCCCGATAGACACTCATTACCCGGAATGTCAACCGAAACCCCGCAAGGCTTTAATATCAACTTCTCATTTCCAACTTAAAATAATATTTTTAGAACACTGCGTAATTAATTTTTTTATCAGAGTAAAAACAAAATAAATTCTTACATACAGTAGTACAGATAACTAAAGTATGAATTTAATTTACAGTGACACGTGGGCCCCCAAATGACAAAAGTGAAAGAAGGTTATGAACCTACGATTTTTGAAGTAGTCGAGTCAACTGTAGCCTTCGACGCTATCAGTTATCTACAGCTTATACTAAGCCTGAAATGGAGGGAAAAGAGGGTGGTGAGATTATAAAATCTCAATGAGTAAAGAGACATCATCATAAATATCTAGAGTTGAGTACATGGAGACGATCAAGTAAATCATCGTAAACTGGGTCATAGCATTAAAATACATTTCATTTAAAATAAGAGAAGAGGCCTATGAATCTCATAAAAACTAGGCTTGTGCCATAAATCCATTTTCAGGGACACTTTGGCCAAGGCATCCTACCAAGATTGCCAAGGCTGTTAAAAATTCACATTTCGCATAAAACACATTTTTTTTTCATTTAAAAGTACAACCGTTCCTTGGCGTTGGCTGAGTTCTCCCTCACGTGGTTGTTTAGCGTGAAGTGAAACCTAAATTTTACCCCAGGAGATACCCTACGCGCCTCTCCGATCGAGGTAAAAATATAATGGGGTTTACTGTGCCTTTCTAAAAGGCTGATCCACAGAAACCCCCTACTGCAGTGATTAATTAATATATAATCCACCATATAATAAAATTTTGACAACATGATAGGGCTAATGAAATACTACCCAACCTGCTAAGGTAAAATAAAACAATTCATACAATTCATAAAACACAGCCCAACCAATCATGCTAACACAATAACAATATAACATAAGCCATCAATTTAAACAATCAAATTGCCACAATTAACAGTCTCCGTGTACTCTATTTTTCAAAATCATTATTAATTTCAAAATAATTTATAATTTAATTTCATTTGAACACCTTTATTCATAAAACATGAAAATTTACCTTTTAAATCCATTTTTTCATAAAATTCATGAAATCATCTAAAAACCACCCTAGATAATTACAATGACAGTAAGTTTACTCACAATGTCTAGAATGCAGACTTTCGAAGTACTCTATCTACCGGTCCTCGGATGCAATTTCTTTGCCTTTATCGGAGGACTCACCACCTTGACATAGTACAAAATTGAGAAATTCACCACATTGATACTAAATTGAAATTAAACTAATTTAGCCTACTAATGCATGACATGGAATACAAAAAATGTCCGAATAGCCGCTTAAATACAGTATTCGACCTAATTTGCGCTATTCTCGATCTAATCGGCAAAAATCTTCAATTTAACTCCAAATCAATTCGTTTCACTTTCTACACTCCAATTATACCTAAATTACCTCAGTGACTGTGAATGAGGTTCAATTTATCAATCTCGGGTCAATAATTACATATGTTTATATGTTGAGCAAAAATTCGTATTTTCGCACCAAAATTTCCCATTTAATTTCTAGCCTCACCAAACATCAAATATCACCAAAATATCATGAAATATCATCAAATTCAGCCATTATATTCTCCCTAGGAAATTTGGCCAATGATGGTAATGGGGGAAAATGAATTCTTTTCTTATTGTTTTGTTTCTAAATGTGCTAAAGTAACTTAAAACACTAATATAACTTAAAATCAAATCAATCTAACTTCATACTCTCTCCATACCCATTTGGGCAACCATGAATTCACCATGAAAACATGAAATCTAACCATGGAAAATAAGGCGAAAAGCATGGGTAAGGTAGATCACAAGCCAAAATCAAGAAATTTTACTTTTGATTGCTTGATTCCTTGAAATCCCACACTTTTTTTTAATTTTCCCACCTAGGTTTATTGTTTTTCTTTTCCTCTCTTTGTTCTTGCTATGGCCGGCCACATGAAGAGAAAATAAGCTGATTTTTGCTGAGTTTAAAGCTAAAAAAAGTAAATGGATATTAACTTGACACATGCCACCATCCCATTGGTCCATTTTTAATTTCTTAACTATTAAGCTTTCTCTCTCCACCAGTTAAATTCCTTCAATTATCCATGATAATATTGGATAAAATCCATGTGCTGGACAAGTGTCGGGTGTGTAAATTACAATTTTGCCCCTAAGGTGGCAAAATTACCACTTTACCTCTATGTTTCGAAAATACCGGGATTACAATTTTTTTCACTTATCAACCTCAAATTATACTCCAATGAGTCAAATGTGATCAATCTTGATCAAAAAATTCTTCCAATATTCCAATTTTATCCTCAAGTGGCAAAATTACCATTTTGCCCCTAGATAGTGAAAATTTCGATTTGACTCCAAATTAATCCTCGAACTCCGAATCACCATTTTAAGTCATTCATTGAATGTAAAATTTTCAATTTCACCCTAAAATCTCTATTTGATCTAGTTCGAGGCTTAAATCAACTTTGTTGTTCCTCTAGGTACAATACCGACTTTTGTAAATTTTTCGGGACTCTCTTAGCATGTAAACATGCTATCTATCACATGTATGTCATGACAAGTATTTTATAAGGTTTGGCTTTACAGCACTACCCCCCTTAAAATAAAATTTCATCTCAAAATTTCACTTACCAGGTTCAAAGAAAAGATGTGGATATTGGTTTCTCATCTGGTGCTCGACTTCCCACGTCATCTCTTCCATTCGAGCATTCTTCCACAATACTTTCACCATTGGAATGCTCTTGTTCCTTAGCACTCGATACTTTCGATCTAGAATACGTACGGGTTGTACCTCAAACTTCAAATCTTCATGCAACTCAATGGGAGGTGTCTTTAGAATGTGAGAGGGATCGGGAACATACTTTTTCAACATCTAGACATGGATGATATTATGAATCCAATCTAACTCCGGGGAAATTCAAGTCTGTAAGCCACTGGCCCAATCCTTTCAATGATACGAAAGGGTCCAATGTATCTCAGATTGAGCTTTCCTCGCTTCACGAATCGAATCACACCTTCCATTATCCAATAAATACCATAAATTATCACAATAGTATAATCAAATAAGATTTAATACTTGAAATTTTCAAATTATTACCTTTCCAAGAACAAACCTTAAGAAAAACTTTATCGTCAACTTCAAACTCCAAATCTTTCCTTCGTTTATCAGAATAACTCTTCTGCCTATCTTGAGCTATCTTTAACTGCTCTATGATAAACTTGACCTTGTCATTAGTCAGATCAATCAATTCCACATTCACCAATTTCCTCTCACCCACTTCATCCCAACAGAGCTGAGTTTGGCACTTCCTTCCATACAAAGCCTCGTATGGTGCCATCCCAATACTAGACTGAAAACTGTTATCATACGCGAACTCTACCAATGGCAAGTGTCTGTCCCAACTCCTAATGAAGTCAATGACACAAGCCCGTAACATATCCTCCAAGGTATGAATAGTTCTTTCAGATTGACCATTAGTTTGCGGATGAAAAGCAGTACTAAATCTTAATTTAGTTTCGAGAGCTTCCTGAAATTTCAACCAAAATTGAGAAGTAAATCGAGGGTCTCAATCTGACACAATAGAAACTAGAACTCCGTGTAATCTCATAATCTCATCTATATAAAGTTTTGCGAGTTTCTCAATAGAATACGTGTTATGGATAGTCAAAAATGGGCGGACTTAGTCAATCTATCCACAATCACCCAAATAGCATCCTTTCCACTTTGTGTTCGCGGCAAACCCAATACAAAGTCCATAGTCACATGTTCCCACTTCTATTCAGGAATCGGTAAAGGCTGAAGAGTATCTGACGATTTTTGATGCTCCGCCTTGATCTGTTGGCATGTGAGACATTTTGCTACAAACTCTGCTATGTCTCGTTTCATACCCGGCCATCAATAACTTTCTTCAATAGTCCGATTCATCTTTGTGCTTCCGAGATGTAAAGCGTAGACGGAAGAATGAGCTTCCTCCAAAATAGCTCGTCTCAACTGATCATCCTTAGGGACATAAATTTGGTCTCTAAGCATCAAAGTACCATTATCGCTAAGTCTAAACTCACTAGTTTCTCCATTTTGTAGCTTTTGAACTTCTTGCTTCAACCAATCATCGAATTTCTGCAATTCTCTAATCTGATTCAACAATGAAGGTCTCACAACGAAACTAGCAAGTAGGGTTCCATCCTCACCATTATTCAACTGGATCCCTAGATATTTCATCTCAAGTAATATCGAAAAATAAGAACTCGGAAGTGTTACTAACGACGATGAGGATTTACAACTTAAGGCATCCGCTACAACATTTGCCTTTCCAAGATGATAATCAATCACCAAGTCATAATCCTTAATCAACTCCAACCATCGTCTCTGTCTCAAGTTAAGCTCTTTCTGGGTGAACAAATATTTCAAACTCTTATGATTAGTAAAAATCCGACAATGCTCACCATATAAATAATGTCTCCAAATCTTCAATGCGAAGACTACTGCTGCTAACTCCAGGTCATGAGTAGGGTAATTCGTCTCGTGCTTCTTCAACTGCCGGGAAGCATAAGCTATTACTTTCTCATCCTGCATCAACACACACCCTAATCCCAACTTAGATGCATCATTGTACACCACAAATTCTTTTCCATTAACACGAAAGTGTCAGAACGGGAGCGGAGGTTAACTGGTTCTTTAGCTCCTGAAATTGACTCTCACAAACATCATCCCACTCAAACTTAACTCCTTTATGAGTCAAACGAGTCAAAGGAGCTGCTATCAATGAAAACCCCTAAACAAATCTTCGATAATAACCAGTTAATTCAAGGAAACTACGAATCTCAGTTACCGTTCTCGGTTGCTCCCATTGTAAGATTGCCTCAATCTTTTTGGGATCGACATAAATTCTAGCTCCGGACACCACATGTCCCAAGAAAACCACTTCCTTTAACCAAAACTCACATTTAGAGAACTTGGCATAGAGTTCTCTTTCGCGCAAAGTTTGCAACACAATGCGCAAATGGGCAGCATGTTCATCATCATTCTTCGAATAAACCAGGATGTCATCTATGAACACTATCACAAACTTATCTAACCCTGTTCATAAAATCCATAAAAGTTACCGGGGCATTAGTCAAACCAAACGACATCATCAGAAACTCATAATGCCCATAACGCGTCCTGAAGGCAATCTTGGGTACATCTGGCTCCTTAATCTTCAACTGATAATACCCAGATCTCAAATCAATCTTAGAGAACACCATAGCACCTTGTAATTGAGCAAAAAGACCATCGATCCCGGGTAAAGGGTATTTATTCTTGATGGTCACTCGGTTCAGCTGACGGTAATCGATACATAATCGAAGAGTGCCATCCTTCTTCTTAACAAATAGGACTGGTGCTCCCCAAGGAGAAATGCTAGGGCGAATGAAACCTTTGTCCACCAAATCTTGCAATTGGACTTTCAGTTCCTTCAACTCTGTCGGAGCCATTCTATATGGAGGAATAGAAACAGGTGGGGTACTCGAAAGTAAATCAATAGGGAATTCAAGCTCTCGATCAGGAGGTAGTCCCGGTAACTCATCAAGAAATACATCAAAAAACTCATTTACTATTGGGACATTCTCTAACTTAGGTTCCCCCTTTAAAGTATCAATCACATGTGCCAAATAAGCCGAATACATTTTTTGCACTAATTTCGAAGCTTTGATGGCTGAGATTATACAAGACGGTAATACTCGATATTCCCCTATAAACACAATCTCTGCTCCCTTCGAATTTCAAAGAATAACTTCTTTCCAAAAACAATCCACATTCGCCCGATGTGCAATTAGCCAGTCCATACCCAATATTAGATCAAAATCCAAGATCTCTAGAGGAATTAAGTCACCTCTAAATTCTTCCTCACCTACCCTTACCCTACAGTCTCTATAACAAGTATTTGTACTCAACTGTTCTCCTAGAGGGGTATGCACTACAATTTCTGCCTCTAATGGTGACAGGTTTCTATCAGTAATTGATGTAAATGCCGTACTCACATAAGATCTATTTGAGCCAGAATTTATCAAAACATAAGCATCTTTACCAAATAAAGACATAATACCTATCACTGCTCCAGGTTGGACCCGTGCCTCATTTTTTGTCACTACGAAAACTCTTGTCGAAGTACAAGTCTGTGGTCTCGAAGGTGGATGTGTTGGGGTATTACTCTCCACGTCGGACTGTATGGCTACTCCTTGTCTCGGTGGTAACCCAGAAGAATCTCTCCTCTGCATATTAGTGCAAGCTGGCGGAGATGATGCAGCTATAGTGGCTCGTCCTAACCGTGGTCAATTACTCCTAATATGACCCGGCTGACCACAATGAAAACATTGTGCAGGCCCCCTACACAGCCCAACATGATAATTCCCACAATTTCTGCATCTGTCAGAACCTTTGAAACTCTTTTCTGAACCAGTCATAGTAGATTTGCTAAACCTCGAAGGTCTCTGCTGTGATGGTGGAAATGGAGGTCGAGGAGATCTCACTGAAACAGAAGTAGTGCTCCCTGAAGCAAATGAGTCTTTGCCCTTTTTTGGTGACTGACTAGAAGATACACTTGAATTTTTCCTTTTTGCAAACTCGGTCCGAATCCTCCTATTCTCAATCGCGAGCTTTTCAGCCCGTCAAGCCATCTGTACGACCTTCTTATATGGCTCCCTACCAGTCATTGTCATCCGTTCTCTAATCTCATTACGAAGCCTTTCTTCGAAATAATTAGCCTGATCTTGCTCAGATTTCACCAGATCGGACACATATAACATCAGCTCGTTAAAACGAGCTTCGTACTCCTCTACAGTTAAATTTTCTTGTTTCAAACTCAGAAATTCTCTTTTCTTTTCTTTTTGATGGAAATAAGTGAAATACTGATTGTCGAATTCCTTGAGAAAGTCAGACCATATCTAAGGAGTAGTGGAACGGGACTTCACCTAATGTCACCAAGTACGAGCCCTCTTCTCTAATAATCTCGTAGCCACCATCAGCTTCATGTCGTCATCTAATCTCATATCAGAGAGAGTATCTGAAACCTGATTAATCTAGTTCTTTGCCATAGTGGCATCCAACTCACCCGTGAAAGACACACAACCCAATTGTCTAGCCTCCTTCAGCTTCTTGGAAATGGATACATCCTATACTGACAGAACTGAAAGAGTAGCTGGAGGCATTATAGGTGGAACTTGACCAGTCTGAGCTTGACCAGCCATTGGGGTAAAGAAAGCTATCAATGCTTGTGTTGTCTCAAGAGACATGGCAGGAATACCATTAGGTGACGGAGGATGTAGAGAATGTGGAGGAGTCTCAGCCTGCTCAGCAGCAGGTGCTGCCCGAACGGTGGATGCATCCGATTCCTCCTCTACTGCATCTAGCTGATGACATTGGGAACGACCTCTTCCCCTCCCAACCGATCTAGTGAGAAGTGGGCGTCTACGTCGATGAGGCATGGCAATCTATACAAGGGAACAAGGCAAATTTAATCAACCTTAGACTCTATATGCAAATGCATGCATTCTATTCAACCTAACCTAACTTAATTTGGGGCCACACTGATACTGTAAATTTTTAAAACAACTTTAAAACTAAAAACTCTTATATTTAAAACCAAAAGCTCTAATACCAATCAAATTGTCATGACCCCATACTCCCCTCGAGCTCGTGACAATCGTCGTGGTACCCCGATAGACACTCATTACCCAAAATGTCAACCGGAACCCCGCAAGGTTTTAATATCAGTTTCTCATTTTTAACTTAAAATAATATTTTTAGAACACTGTGTAATTAATTGTTTTATCAGAGTAAAAACAAAATAAATTCTTACATACAGTAGTACAGATAACTAAAGTATAAAATTTAATTTACAGTGACACTTGGGCCCCCAAATGACAAAAGTGAAAGAAGGCTATGAACCTACGATTTTTGAAGTAGTCGAGTCAACTGTAGCCTTCGACGCTATCAGCTATCTACAGCCTATACTGAGCCTGAAATGGAAGGAAATGAGGGTGGTGAGATTATAGAATCCCAATGAGTAAACAGACATCATCATAAACATCTAGAGTTGAGTACATGGAGATAATCAAGTAAATCATCGTAAACTAGGTCACAGCATTAGAATACATTTCATTTAAAATACGTGAAGAGGCTTATGAATCTCATAAAAACTAGGCTTGTGCCATAAATCCATTCTCAGGGACACCTTGGCCGAGGCATCCTACCGAGACCGCCAAGGCTGTTAAATATTCACATTTCGCATAAAACACATTTTTTTTTCATTTAAAAGTACAGCCGTTCCTTGGCGTTGGCTGAGTTCTCCCTCACGTGGTGGTTTAGCGTGAAGTGAACCCTAAACTTTACCCCAGGAGATACCCTACACGCTTCTCCAATCGAGGTAAGAATATAATGGGGTTTACTGTGCCCCTCTAAAAGGCTAGTCCACAGAAACCCCCTACTGTAGTGATTAATTAATATATAATTCACCATATAATAAAATTTTGACAGCATGACAGGGCTAATGAAATACTACCCAGCTTGCAAGTGTAAAATAAAACAATTCATACAATTCATAAAACACAGCCCAACCAGTCATGCCAATACAATAACAATATAACATAAGCTATAAATTTAAACAATCAAATTGCCACAATTAACAGTCTTCATGTACTCTATTTTTCAAAATCATCATTAATTTCAAAACAATTTATAATTTAATTTCATTGGAACACCTTTATTCATAGAACATGAAAATTTACCTTTTAAATCCATTTTTCCATAAAATTCATGAAACCATCGAAAAATCACCCTAGATGATTAAAATGATAGTAAGTTTACTCACAATGTCTAGAATGCAGACTTTTGAAGTACTCTGTTTACTGATCCTTGGATGTAATTTCCTTGCCTTTATCGGAGGACTCACCACCTTGACACAGTACAAAATTGAGAAATTCACCACATTGGTACTAAATTGAAATTAAACTAATTTAGGCTACTAATGCATGATATGGAATGCAAAAATGTCTGAATAGCCGTTTAAATACGGTATTCGACCTAATTTGCACTATTTTGGTCTAATCGGCTAAAATCTTCAATTTAACTCCAAATAAATTCTTTTCACTTTTCACACTCCAATTATACCTAAATTACCTCAGTGACTATGAATGAGGTTCAATTTATCGGTCTCGAGTCAATAATTACACATGTTTATATGTTGAGCAAAAATTTGTATTTTCGCACCAAAATTTTCCATTTAATTTCTAGCCTCACCAAACATCAAATATTACCAAAATATCATCAAATATCATCAAATTCAGCCACAATATTCTCCTTAGGAAATTCAGCCAATGATGGTAATGGGGGAAAATGAATTCTTTTCTTATTGTTTTATTTCTAAATATGCTAAACTAACTTAAAACACTAACATAACCTAAAATCAAATCAATCTAACTTCATTCTCTCTCCCTACCCATTTGGGCAGCCATGAATTCACCATGAAAACATGAAATCTAACCATGGAAAAGAAGGAGAAAAGCATGGGAAAGGTNTAACCATGGAAAGAAGGAGAAAAGCATGGGAAAGGTAGATCACAAGTCAAAATCAAGAAATTTTACCTTTGATTGCTTGATTCCTTGAAATCCCACACTTTTTCTTTAATTTTCCCACCTAGGTTTCTTGTTTTTCTTTTCCTCTCTTTGTTCTTGCTATGGCCGGCCACATGAAGAGAAAATAAGCTGATTTTTGCTGATTTTAAACCTAAAAAAAAAAAAGGATATTAACTTGACACATGTCACCATCCCATTGGTCCATTTTTAATTTCTTAACTATTAAGCTTTCTCTCTCCACCAGTTAAATTTCTTCAATTATCCATGATAATATTGGATAAAATCCATGTGCTGGACAAGTGTCGGGTGTGTAAAATTACAATTTTGCCCCTGAGGTGGCAAAATTACAATTTTACCCCTATGCTCCGAAAATATCGGGATTACAATTTTTTCACTTATCAACCTCAAATTATACTCCAATGAGTCAACTGTGAACAATCTTGATAAAAAAATTCTTCCAATATTCCAATTTTATCCTCAAGTGGCAAAATTACCATTTTACCCCTAGATAGTGAAAATTTCGATTTGACTCCAAATTAATCCTCGAACTCCGAATCACCATTTTAAGTCATTCATTTAATGTAAAATTTTCAATTTCATCCTAAAATCTCTATTTGATCTAGTTCGAGGCTTAAATCAACTTTGTTGTTCCTCTAGGTACAATATCGACTTTTGTAAATTTTTCGGGACTCTCCTAGCATCTAAACATGCTATCTATCACATGTATGTCATGACAAGTATTTTATAAGGTCGGGCTTTACATGCTATTAGATTGAGACTGTTTACGTTCTCTTTGAGGGATAAAGCAAAAAATTGGCTTAATTCACTACCTAATGGGTCTATCCCTACATGGGAGGAATTGGCTCAAAAGTTTCTCGCAAAGTTCTTTTCGCTTGCAAAGACTGCAAAGTTGAGGAACGATGAAGAAAAAAAAATTGACAGAATGCAATCCAAATGTTTGAAGGAGGAGAGGAGGAATGCTTACCTTGAGAATGCAAGAAATGAAGAAAAAAAATGCTTGACAGAAAATGCAGGATTTTAAATGAAAAAGATAAAAAAAAATCGAATAGAAATATGTGCAGAAATTTTGAGTGCAAGAGAAAGAAATATGTAGGAGAGTTGAAAGGAGTTGAGGAATGGGGAAGGATGTTTGGCGGTAAGAGCAAAGGAAAGTGAAAGAACAACAAAAAAAAAACGAAGGGTTTTTTAAAAGGTTGGGGTTGGGCCCAGACCCAACGCTGCGGCACTCAACCTCTCGGCCAGTTTTTTAGAATTGTTCAGCTCCACGACGCTCAAGGTGGGGGCCGCGGCGCTGAAGCTTTCTATTTCAGCTCCATTTTGTAACACATTTCAGCGCCACGACTCTCAATTAAAACTTTGTCAGTTAAAATCCTACTACGCAAGTATACGTATCGAATAGATAATATATTAGCAAGCAGGGTATCGATCCCACAGGGAATTGATCTAAAACTTTACTAATTACTAAAATAAGAACAGTTCAATCTTATCCAAACAATCAAAATTTATTAATTAACTAAAACTAATTAACTAAAATTAAAACCAACAAGAAAAATCGAAGTAATAATAACTTGAGAAAATATCAAATCAAACAAGCCTAGGATCACAATATCCCTCACATTTCATCTAAATCTTACCTCTCTTACTTAACTTATTTCAATGGGTTGAATTGCTAACCAAAAGTCTTAAATTATTTATAAGGGTCTCCCAACTCAACCTATAAAAATATCTATTTTAACCAAAACACTATATCCCTATGTGATTTGAAATTAAAACAGACTCATTAAGTTCAGGCTCTAATCTGGCTACATACGGCCTATAGGTATATCCCTATCCTATACGCAAATCAATTAATATGATCATATGCTATCCTAATTTTAGTTTACTCTAAACTCCCTTTCCCAAGTTTGTTTAGGTTCCTAGATCAATTTAATTAGTGATCAGGCAATTAAAAGCAGTAAGAACAAATTGGAATAAACAATTCAAATCCCATTAAAATAAGTAAGAAAGAGATTTAAAAATTTAGACTACATGTGAGTTCAATTGCAATCCTAGAAAAAGAAAATTTAGCCACTCATAATTGCAAAAATAAATAACATTATAATAAATTTAACCATTGAAAGTAACAAGAAAATTAAAAGCTAAGGAATAACACAAAACAATTATTACCGACTTGATCTTCAAGTTTCAACCTCAACTTCTAGTTTCTTGAATCTCTCAAAAGTTGTTTCTAATATTGTTAAACATATCCTATTTATACTAATATACTTAACCTAAAATTCCTTCAACTAGGGTTTAATTGGGCTTAAAAGTGTAATGAGAGGCCTAAAAATCAATTGTCCATCTTTACAAATTTCCATTCCCGACACAATACGTCAAGTTATTTTCTGACACGATTTTATCTATCTTAGACGCCGAACTGGGCAAAGTGATTTGCATAAAAGTTATAGCTCTGTCTCGTAGCTTTCCACTGATCCATGAATCGCATCATTTGGAGCTCTGTAGCTCGAGATATAGCTAAAATACTGAAGCATATGCAAGTAGATTCTGGGTCTTTTAACATCTTACTTTCTAAAATTCAGCCCAATCACTTTTAATCCTACAAAAGAAATATAAAAACTAATAAATCATAAACAAATTAAAAGGAATAACATTAAATTAAAATAACCAACTTAAAAGTAACCTAGTTATAAAAACAACTAAAAATCAGTAAATTATAATTGAAAATTGAGGACTTAGCTAATATTTAATAACAAAATTGAAATAAAATAATTCTATAAAATAGAATTATCACACCCCCAAACTTAAGATTTTGCTAGTCCTTGAGCAAAAGAAAATTACAAAAAAATAAACATAAAAAATTCTTGAACAAGAGATAGAAGTACCAAATCATGATTTCTCAATTTTTTTCTCAGAAATTAACTCCAATTCCAACCTAAGGTAACATATAGCTAATCCTTAAATTCATGCATCAATTCAAGTGAAAACTTATTTTTCGAATGGACTTTTGTGTGTGTGAATGCTCTCTTACAAAGAATATCATGCAATTTGAATTTGTTTATGCCAATTCTAAGCATAGATTAGTACTATGATCTCATAGGTTTGCTTTTCATCTCTCTCTCCACTAATGTAGATTAACACTTATTCAAGGATCAATAGGTCTTTATCAAGCTGTAATGTAAGGCTAGGGTCAAGGTATGATAAAGGATATATTTAGGCTCAAATTCACCCTAAGCACTTAATCAATCTAGGACACATAAAGAGCTCAAATTTTTTTTATATGGCACCCCCAAACTTGAAGTAAACTTTCCTTTGTACATAACATTTTATTTCTTTTCTTTTCTTTTTTTCTTTCTTCATCTTTTTTTTTTAACCCCCAAACTTATTTTTTGACAAAACTAGGGGTAATTTTGCTAACAACCGTCACTTCTTTTTTTCTTTTCACACCTTTCTTCCTCAATTTATCTTTAAGCTCAAACCATTCTTTAGAAAGATTAAAATACTTATTGGGTGAAAGGTTCAAATTGCTGGAATTAAATAAATAGGCCAAGGCTAATATAACTGTGTAATTATAAAGAAAAGGTAAATTAGGCTCAAAAAGGGTGACTAAGGATAAATATAACAAGGTAGGCTCAAAAAGGCTCAAACGGTCCAAAGATGGCCTAAATCACTTCCTATCCTAAGTGTTATCTAAGATTTCACCTCGAGAGAGAATCAAACAAATTCTAGAATTCTTGACTTCACTATACTTTTTCATTAACATAAACTTTCTCTAAATCACACAAAAATTCTAAGTAAAAGAGTATAGTGCTCAATTTGTTGGAAGTCACATTCTAAAATAAAGCTAACACAAGAATATCACATAAAATTAAATCATAACTATATGCTTCCCAAAAGCTAAGAATCAAAAGATAATTAAAATATCATCCTAGGATTGGGAAAATCATGAATGAGGTGCAACTATCTCAACTTTTTTTTTTTGAAAACACAACAAAACATGCAAAATATAAATAAAACATGCGAGATATAACTACTCCCCCAAACTTAGAATGAACATTGTCCTCAATGTGATAAAAGACAATAAAAGAAAAAGGACAAGAATACTCCCCTATTCTGAAGCTACAGTCTGCATGTCCTCCGCATGGCCACCACCCATCATCAACTCTCAGCAACAAAGCATTCATCAATTAGATATGCAGCAAACGAAAAAGTTCATGCATCCATTATATAGGTAACAAGAAATTGCCACTAATCTTCAAAATTTTCGACACTCTAAGCATTAATCATGAGGAAGTCTGAAAAACTCATTAACAAACATGCACAATTGATTCATTCAAGGTTCAAAAATTATAAAGTTTGCCATTAACACCAACCTCATCCTTTCTTTACACAAAATAATTGAAAACCAAGTGTTTGAATGAGTACTTATCTTAGGAGTGTAGGATTTCAAAAAATAAAAAAAAATCCAAGTAGAAAGAAAATGCAAAAATTTGGAGTGAAAAAGAGAAGACAAAGGAAGGCAAGAGATTGGTAGTAAAAGGAATAATGGGAGTAGGGATGGTAGTCGAAGAAAAAGAAGATTGACAAAAGAAGAAAAGAAAAAGAAAAAGAAAATATAAATAAAAAAATTAAAAAAAAGATTTTCAAAGCAAAATTTTTTCACTCGAAGCTTTATGCTTTGAGTTTGAGAGTCGCGGCTCTCAAGGTTGAGCGCCGTGGCGCTAAACCTTTCTACCAATTGTTGTTTGTTCAGCACCGTGATGCTCCAAATGAGGGCTGCAACGTTGAAACATTCTGTTTCAGCGACTAATTGTTGCTTCGTCTAGCGCCGCGACTCTTCCTTTGAGGGCTATGACACTGAAACATTTTGTTTCATGCTACAGTACTAATTTTTTTTTTTACCAATTACCTGCAAAAGGAAACATAAAAAAAATTAATAAATCAAAAGAAATAAATTCTAACTAAACTAAAAACAATTAAAAAAACTAAAATAAGTAAAGTTTAGAAACTTGGGTTGCCTCCCAAGAAGCACTCATTTATAGTCACTAGCTTGACTATAGTGCCCCATTTTTCAATTCTTCATCCTCGGAATATGTTCTAAGGCTCATCCCATTAACAATGGTTGTTCTTGTATCCTCACTATAAATCTCAATTATTCCACAAGTATAAACCTTTACTACTTTGAAAGGACCCCACCATCTTTCTTTGTGTTTCCATGGAAAAAGCTTGAAGTATGATCTAGAAAGCAGCATTACTTTTTGTCCAATCTCAAAAGGATAATTAGATGGTGGTGGAGGATGCTCCGTTGGTGTTTGCTCAGCTCTCACAGGCGGAGGTGGTGGCTTAAACTCAAATATTGGTGCTTGCTCACTTATAGGTGGAGAATTAGGCTCACCTTTTCCTTCATCAATTAGCTCCATTCTATAGCAACAATTTGTAAAGCTAGGATGTTTATTTGCATTGAAAATATTAAACTCAACTACCTCTTCTACAACTTTAAAAGTTATCTTGCCTTCCCTTACATCAATGATTGTGCCTGTGGTAGCCAAGAATGGTCGTCCCAAGATTAAAGGAATTTCTTAATCTTCTTCCATCTCAAGCACAATGAAGTCCACTGGAATGTAAAAAGGCCCAACTTTAACCAATACATCCTCAATAATCCCAACAGGATACCTGATTGTTCTATCTGCTAATTGCAAAGAAACTATGGTAGGCTGTATCTCCTTAAGTCCAATTTTCTCAGCAATTGACAATGGTATGATTGCAACACCTACACCCAAATCACATAAAGCTTTAGTAAAATTAAATCTACCAACAGTACAAGGTATAGAAAAACACCCTGGATCTTTAAGTTTTGGTGGAAGCTTGTTCTGAATTATTGCGCTCCACTCCTCAATAAGTGCCATAGTTTCAAAGTCTTCCAGTTTCCTCTTCTTAGTTAAGATGTCTTTCAAGAATTTAACATAACTTGGCATGTTTTCCAAAGCTTCAGCAAAAAGGATGTTTATGTAGAGCTTCTTGAAGATATTGAGAAATTTCTCAAACTATTTATCAAGCTTTTGCTTTTTAAACCTTTGTGGGAATGGCGGTGGAGGATAATTTGCTTCAAAATTCCCTTGATTTTTTGCTTGCCCATTATCTGTCTTTTTCGCTTTAACTTCTTTCTCAACAATTGCCTTGTCTTCATCTATATGCTCCTTTAAAGATTCATTTGATTTTTCATTCACCCCTCTGACTTCTTTTCCACTCCTAAGCTGCATTACAATGTTCCATACCTTTGGGATTGACTTGTGTATCACTTGGTAAGGCACCTTGGGGTCTGCTGTTGATGGACTTTACAAGCTGTCCCATTTGGGTCTCAAGATTTCTCAAGGAGGCTCCATAGCTCTGAATTATGGCATCAGTCTTAGACATATATTGCAAGATAATTTCTTCCACTTGGGACTTCTTTTCAGGAATTGGTGGTCTAGATTATTGTTGAAAACCAGGAGGCACGTTGGGGTTTGGATTGGAAGGCCCTGCATTGTTGTTCCATGAAAAGTTGGGGTGGTTTCTCCAACCAGGATTGTATGTATTAGAATACGGGTTATTCTGCTGCTTGTTGAAGTTTCCCACAAATTGGACTGATACATAATTGTATAAACATTGATCACTGGAATGCCCATCTCCACACATCTCACAAACTACAAATGAATTTTGGACTGCATGAACTCCCAATGTGTCAAATTTCTTGGACAATGCAACCACTTGTGCAACTAAGTTGCTAATTGCATCAATCTCATAGGCTCCAACAGCTTTTCTAGAACTCGACCTTTTTGAAGGCCATGGATAATTATTTGAAGCCATCTCATCCAACAAATTATAAGCATCAGCAGCATTTTGACTCATCAATGCCCCACCAGCAGCAGCATCAATTGTGGTTTTAATTGACCCAATTAACCCATTGTAGAATGTCTGAACTTGCAACCAATCAGGAATCTCATGATGTGGACATCTTCGCAGTAGTTCTTTAAACCTCTCCCAAGCTTCATAAAAGGACTCACCATCAAATTGTGTGAATGAGGTGATATCGTTCCTCAACTTTGCAGTCTTTGCAAGTAGAAAGAACTTTGTGAGAAACTTTTGAGCCAATTCCTCCCATGTAGTGATAGACCCATTAGGCAGTGAATTAAGCCAGCTTTTTGCTTTATCCCTTAGAGAGAACGGAAACAGTCTCAATCTAATAACATCATCAGTTACTCCATTGTATTTAAAAGTATCGCAAATCTCCAGGAAATTTACTAAATGAGCATTATGATCATCATTGGGTAACCCACCAAACCGGACTGAAGACTGAATCATTTGAATATAGGCTGGTTTAATTTCAAAATTATTCGCATTGATAAAATGTCTCCTAATGCTTTGGTGCAAACCTTGCAACAGAGGAACTGCATAATCTCGCAATGCTCTATTTGCTTTGGGAACCCCATTAATGGCATTATTACCATTATTAATATTATCCTCGACCATTGTCTGATTTAAAGCTGCAACTTGTAAATTCTCCCTTTGACATCTTCAGAAAGTTCTTTCTATCTCAAGATCAAAAGGAACAAGATTCAAGTTGTCTCTTCTTTGCATACAATGACCAAAGATATTTGCAAGAAAACAAAAGCTAAAATTAAAGCAAGGAAAATAAAATTTGAAGTAAGACTAAATTGCTTGGTATTAGTATTAGTAATAAATCTAGAAATAATTCCCCGGCAACGGCGCCAAAAACTTGTCAGTTAAAATCCTACTACGCAACTATACGTATTAACTAGATAGTATATTAGCAAGTAGGGTATCGATCCCATAGGGAATTGATCTAAAACTTTACTAATTACTAAAATTAGAACAATTCAATCTTATCCAAACAATCAAAATTTATTAATTAACTAAAATTTAAACCAACAAGAAAAATCAAAGTAATAATAACTTGAGAAAATATCAAATCAAACAAGCCTAGGATCACAGTATCCCTCACACTTCATCTAAATCTTACCTCTCTTACTTAACTTATTTCAATGGGTTAAATTGCTACCCTAGAGTCCTAAATTATTTATCAGGGTCTCCCGACTCAACCTATAAAAATATCTATTTTAACCAAAACACTATATCCCTATTTGATTTGAAATTAAAAGAGACTCATTAAGTTCAGGCTCTAATCTGGCTACATACGGCCTATAGGTATATCTCTATCCTATATGCAAATCAATTTATATGATCATATGCTATCTCAATTTTAGTTTACTCTAAACTCCCTTCCCAAGTTTGTTTACGTTCCTAGATCAATTTAATTGGTGATCAAGTAATTAAAAGTAGTAAGAACAAATTGGAATAAACAATTCAAATCTCATTAAAATAAGTAAGAAAGAGATTTAAAAATTTAGACTACATGTGAGTTCAATTGTAATCCTAGAAAAAGAAAATTTAGTCACTCATAATTGCAAAAATAAATAACATTATAATAAATTTAACAATTGAAAGTAACAAGAAAATTAAAAGCTAAGGAAGAACACAAAACAATTATTCCCGACTTGATCTCCAAGTTTCAGCCTCAACTTCTAGTTTCTTGAATCTTTCAAAAGTTGTCTCTAATGTTGTTAAACATATCCTATTTATACTAATATACTTAACCTAAAATTCCTTCAACTAGGGTTTAATTGGGCTTAAAAGTGTAATGAGAGGCCCAAAAATCAATTGTCCATCTTTACAAATTTCCATTCCTGACACAGTACATCCAGCCATTTTCTGAAGCAATTTTCTCTATCTTCGAGACAGAACTAGGCAAAGTGATCTGCATGAAAGTTGTAGCTCTGTCTCTTAGCTTTTCACTGATTTGGAGTTCTGTAGCTCGAGATATGGGAAAAATACTGAAGCATATGCAAGTAGATTCTAGGTCTTTTAACATCTTATTTTCCAAAATTATGCCCAATCACTGTTAATCCTACAAAAGAAATATAAAAACTAATAAATCATAACCAAATTAAAAGGAATAACATAAAATTAAAATAACTAACTTAAAAGTAACCTAATTATAAAAACAACTAAAAATAAGTAAATTATAATTGAAAATTGAAGACTTAGCTAATATTTAATAACAAAATTAAAATAAAATAATTCTATAAATAGAATTATCACACTCCTAATCTTAAGATTTTGCTAGTTCTCAAGCAAAAGAAAATTACAAAAAAAATAAACATAAAAAATTCTAGAACATGAGATAGAAATACCAAATCATGATTTCTCAATTTTTTTCTCAAAAGTTAACTCCAATTCCAACCTAAGGTAACATATAGCTAATCCTTAAATTCATGCATCAATTCAAGTGACAACTTATTTTTCGAATGGACTTCTGTGTTTGTGAAGCTCTCTTACAAAGAATATCATGCAATTTGGATTAGTTTATACCAATTTTAAGCATAGATTAGTACTATGATCCCATAAGTTTGCTTTTCATTTCTCTCTCCACTAATGTAGATTAACACTTATTCAAGGATCAATAGGTCTTTATCAAGCTTGTAATGTAAGGCTAGGGTCAAGGTATGATAAAGGATATACTTAGGCTCAAATTCACCCTAAACACTAAGTAACGCTTCATTTATAGTCTTCAGCTAGACTGTCTTGGACTTGAGGCCGTATCAAGCAAGTGAATTGAGGACTTTTGATGATTAATTTCGCCTCCCCAATAATGCTTTAATCTTTGTCCATTGACTTTAAATTTTAGACCATCTATCCCTCTAACTTCGATCGCTCCATGTGGGAATACCTCATTGACAATAAAAGGACCAGACCACCTTGATTTGAGCTTTCCCGAAAACAATTTTAAGCGAAAATTATAGAGCAACACTGCTTGTCTTGGCTCAAAGCTTCTTGCCAATATCTTCTTATCATGCCATTCTTCGTTTTCTCTTTGTTGAGTTTGGCATTCTCATAAGCTTGAAGGCGAAATTCATCAAGTTCATTTAATTGCAACAACCTTTGCTCACTTGCTACTTGTAGATCAAAATTTAACTTCTTCACAGCCCAATAAGCATTGTGTTCAAGTTCCACCGGTAAGTGACAAGCTTTGCCAAAGACGAACTTATATGGAGACATACCAATCGGGGTCTTGTAAGCAGTCTTATATGCCCACAATGCATCATCCATTCTCTTTGACCAATATTTTCTTGTGGGACACATAGTTTTCTCCAAAATCCTCTTGATTTCGTGATTCAATACTTCCGTTTGGCCACTAGTCTGAGGATGGTACGTAGTGGCAACATTGTGTTTAACTTCATATTTTGCCAGAAATGCATCAAAATATTTGTTACAAAAGTGACTTCCCTCATCACTAATGATTGCCCTTGGAGTGCCGAATCGAGTGAAAATATTATTCTTGATGAAATTCATTACCACCTTCGAATCATTATGAGGAAAGGTTGCTGCTTCAACCCACTTGGAGACATAATCCACAGCAAGCAAAATGTATTTGTTGTTATATAAAGATATAAATGGACCTATGAAGTCAATACCCCATACATCAAAAATTTCTATCTCCATTATGTTGTTGAGAGGCATCTCATGTCTCCTTGAGATATTTCCCACTCATTGGCACCGATCACAATGCAAAACAAAATTGTGAGCATTCTTAAATAATGTAGGCCAATACAAACCTGATTGGAGAACTTTAGCAGCAGTCCTAGTTCCTCCAAAGTGCCCTCCATAATCTGAAGAATGGCAATGGTGAAGCACACTTTGAATCTCTTCTTTATGGACACATTTTCTGAACATCTGGTCTTTACACTATTTGAACAAGTAAAGCTTATCCCAAAAATAAAATTTAACATCATGCAAAAATTTCTTTTTCTGATGAAAATTTAAATCAGGGGGAATAGTATTGCTTACCAAATAGTTTACAAAATTAGCATACCAAAGAAGTGATTTCTTACCAACTTGAAGGATTTGTTCATCAGGAAAAGTGTCTTTGATTAAGGTTGAATCCTTACCTTGAGCTTTAATCTCTAATCTTGAGAGGTGGTCTGCAACTTGATTTTCTGTTCCTTTTCTATCATGAATCTCAAGATCAAATTCTTGAAGTAAGAGAATCCACCTTATCAATCTTGGCTTAGCATTCTTCTTGGCAATCAAATACTTGATAGTTGAGTGATTAGTGTACACTATCACCTTTGTCCCCACCAGATAGGAGCGAAATTTGTCAAAAGCAAAAACCACAGCCAAGAGCTTCTTTTCTGTTGTGGTATAATTTTTCTGAGCCGAGTTTAAAGTCTTGCTAGCATAATAGATGGAATGGAAGATTTTATCCTTCCTTCGTCCCAAAACAGCTCCCACTGCATAAGCACTCGCATCACACATTATCTCAAAAGGAAAAGTCTAATCGGGACTAATTATGATAGGTGCAGATATTAATCTTTTCTTCAATTCATCAAAAGCAACAAGACATTCATTATCAAACTTAAATGGCACATCTTTTTCCAATAAATTGCAAAATGGTTTAGAAATTTTTGAAAAGTCCTTAATAAATCTTCTATAAAACCAGCATGACCAAGAAAATTTCTAATACCTTTGACATTTATTGGAGGTGGTAATTTCTTGATTGTTTCAATTTTTGCTTTATCTACCTCAATGCCATTACTAGAGATCTTGTGCCCAAGAACAATACCTTCTCGCACCATGAAGTGACATTTCTCCTAATTGAGCACCAAATTTGTCTCTTCACACCTTTTGAGTACCCTAGCAAAATTTAAAAGACAATCATGAAAATTATTTTCAAAGACTAAGAAATCGTCCATAAATACCTCCAAGCATTTTTCCACCATGTTTGTGAATATGGCCATCATGCATCGTTGAAAGGTGGCAGGTGCATTACATAATCCAAATGGCATTCTTCTAAAAGCAAAGGTGCCATAAGGACATGTAAATGTAGTCTTTTCTTGATCTTCAAGAGCAATAGCAATTTGGTTATAGCCAGAATAACCATCTAGAAAACAATAATATTCCTTACCAGCCAAGCGATTTAACATTTGATCAATGAATGGAAGAAGGAAGTGATCTTTCCTTGTAGCTTTGTTGAGCTTGTGGTAGTCCATGCACACTCTCTATCCAGTCATCGTTCTTGTTGGAATGAGCTCATTATTGTCATTGGCCACCACAGTCATTCCTCCTTTCTTAGGAACACATTGAACTGGACTTACCCATGAGCTATCAGAGATAGGGTAAATTATTCCGGCATCCAACCACTTGATGATTTCCTTCTTGACCACTTCCTTCATGATGGGATTCAATCTTCTTTGTTGTTCAATTGTGGCTTTGTGATCTTCCTCAAGAAGAATTTTATGCATGCAAATAGAAGGGCTAATTCCCTTAATATCAGCTATGGTCCACCTTATTGCTTTCTTGAATTCCCTAAGTGTTCTCAATAACTTCTCCTCTTGCAAGCTAGTAAGAGCATCAGAAATAATAACCGAAAGAGTGGAAGATTTTTCAATAAAAGCATACCTCAAGTGTGCTGGTAGAGGTTTGAGTTCCAAAGTAGGTGGCTCCTCAATGGAAGGCTTAAAAGTTGGCACCAAAGAAGCTGAAATATCTAAAGACTCAAATTGATGATTAGTTCTAAATCTAGAGTGAGCATTCAATAAATTTGAATATTCAATAAACTCATCATCATCCCTATCAGAGTTAGCAACTAAACATGCTTCAAGAGGATCATTGAGATTTTCTTCTAAGAAAACATCATGTGTCAAATTGTTCACTACACTCACAAAAAAACAGTCTTCAGATGTCACAGGCAATTTTAAAGCTTTGAAAATATTAAATGTTACCTGTTGGTCTTGAACTCTCAAAGTGAGCTCACCTTTTTTAACATCAATCAAAGCTCTAGCAGTTGCTAAGAATGGCCTCCCAAGAATGATTGGAATTTGCCTATCTTCTTCCATGTCAAGAATTACAAAATCAACTGGAAAAATAAATTTATCAACCTTGACAAGAACATCTTCAATAATTCCCTTTGGGTACACATAAGAACGATAAGCCAGTTGCAAAGTTATAGAAGTGGGTTTGCATTCCCCCAAACCAAGTTTCTCAAAAATTGACCAAGGCATTAAATTGATACTTGCACCTAAATCACTCAAAGCTTTTGCAAAAAATAAATTACCAATAGTGCAAGGGATTGTGAAACTACCTGGATCTTTGAGTTTTGGTGGCAGCTTGTTTCGGAGAATTGCACTACACTCTTCTGTAAGGGAGACAATTTCAAACTCACCTAGCTTTCTCGTTTTGGAGAGGATGTCCTTTAAGAACTTGACATAACTGGACATTTTTTCCAAAGCTTCAACAAAAGGGATATTTATGTGTAATTTCTTGAAGACATTGGTGAACTTTTGAAATTGCTTTTCAAGCTTTTGCTTTTGGAGCCTTTAGGAAAAAGGTGGTGGAGGATGGATGACTTGAGAAGTTCCATGATTTTCAGCCTTGACATCTTCTCTCTGTTCGACTTCACTCTCTTTTACACACATTCCTTCCCTATCAACAACTTCATTCTTAGGTTCATCTGCTTTTTCATTCACCCCTTCAATCTCTTTTCCACTCCTTAAAGTGATTGCTTGGCATTATTCCTTACCTTTAGGATTGATTTGTGTGTCACTAGGTAAAGAACCTTGAGGTCTATTGTTGATGGAATTTGCAAGCTGTCCCATTTGGGTTTCAAGATTTCTCAAGGATGCTCCAAAGCTTTGAATTATCGCATCATTCTTGGATATATACTACAAGAGAAGTTCTTCCACTTGGGGCTTCTTTTGAAGAACTGGTGGTCTAACTTGTTGTTGAAATACCAGAGGCATGTTGGGTTTTGGATTGAAAGGCCCTGCATTGTTATTCCATGAAAAATTGGGATGGTTTCTCCAACCAGGATTATAAGTATTGGAATATGGGTTGTTCTGCTATTTGTTGAAGTTCCCCACAAACTGGATTGATTCAGAAGTGTATGGACATTGATCATTTGAATGGCCATCCCCACACATCTCACAAATTGAATTTTGAACTACATGAACTCCCATTGTGTCAATCTTCTTGGACAATGCAGCCACTTGCGCAGTTAAGTTGCTCATTGCATCAATTTCAAAGGCTCCAACAGCTTTTTTCGAACCCAACCTTTCTGAAGACCATTGATAATTATTTGAAGCCATCTCTTCCAACAAATTATAAGCATCTGCCGCATTCTTACTCATTAATGCCCTACCAACAGCAATATCAATTTTGGTTTTAATTGACCTAATTAGCCCATTGTAGAATGTCTGAACTTGTAGCCAATCAGGAAGCCCATGATGTGGGCATCTTCGCAGTAGTTCTTTAAACCTCTCCCAAGCTTCATACAAGGACTCACCATCAAATTATGTGAATGAGGTGATATCGTTCCTTAACTTTGCAGTCTTTGCAGGCAGAAAGAACTTTGCGAGAAACTTTTGAGCTAATTCCTCCCATGTAGTGATAGACCCATTAAGCAGTGAATTATGCAGCATTTTGCTTTATCCCTTAGAGAGAATGGAAACAGTCTCAATCTAATAGCATCATCAGTTACTCTATTGTATTTAAAAGTATCGCAAATCTCCAAGAAATTTACTAAATGAGCATTTGGATCATCACTGGGTAACCCACCAAACTGGATTGAAGACTGAATCATCTGAATATAGGCTGGTTTAATTTCAAAATTATTCGCATTGATGGAAGGTCTTCTAATGCTTTGGTGAAAACCTTGCAACAGAGGAACTGCATAATCTCGCAATGTTCAATTTGCTTCGGGAACCACATTAATGGCATTATTATCATTATTAATGTTATCCTCAGCCATTGTTTGATTTAAAGCTGCAACTTGTAAATTCTCCTTTTGACGTCTTCTGAAAGTTCTTTCTATCTCAGGATCAAAAGGAACAAGATTCAAGTTGTCTCTTCTTTGCATACAATGACCAAAGATATTTGCAAGAAAACAAAAGCTAAAATTAAAGCAAGGAAAATAAAATTTGAAGTAAGACTAAATTGCTTGGTATTAGTATTAGTAATAAATCTAGAAATAATTCCCCGGCAACAGCGCCAAAAACTTGTCAGTTAAAATCCTACTATGCAACTATACGTATCGAATATATAGTATATTAGCAAGTAGGGTATCGATCCCATAGGAAATTGATCTAAAACTTTACTAATTACTAAAATTAGAACAATCCAATCTTATCCAAACAATCAAAATTTATTAATTAACTAAAACTAATTAACTAAAATTAAAACTAACAAGAAAAATCGAAGTAATAATAACTTGAGAAAATATCAAATCAAACAAGCCTAGGATCACAATATCCCTCACACTTCATCTAAATCTTACCTCTCTTACTTAACTTATTTCAATGGGTTAAATTGCTAACCTAGAGTCCTAAATTATTTATAAGGGTCTCCCGACTCAACCTATAAAAATATCTATTTTAACCAAAACACTATATCCCTATGTGATTTGAAATTAAAACAGACTCATTAAATTCAAGCTCTAATTTGGCTACATACGGCCTATAGGTATATCCCTATCCTATACGTAAATCAATTAATTTGATCATATGCTATCCCAATTTTAGTCTACTCTAAACTCCCTTTCCCAAGTTTGTTTAGGTTCCTAGATCAATTTAATTGGTGATCATGCAATTGAAAGCAATAAGAACAAATTAGAATAAACAATTCAAATCCTATTAAAATAAGTAAGAAAGAGA
This sequence comes from Theobroma cacao, assembly GCF_000208745.1. Taxonomy (NCBI): domain Eukaryota; kingdom Viridiplantae; phylum Streptophyta; class Magnoliopsida; order Malvales; family Malvaceae; genus Theobroma; species Theobroma cacao. The sequence goes on along the minus strand of NC_030851.1, from coordinate 12,071,464 downwards.
TTTAAAATTTTAGACTACATGTGAGTTCAATTGCAATCCTAAAAAAAGAAAATTTAGCCACTCATAATTGCAAAAATAAATAACATTATAATAAATTTAACCATTGAAAGTAACAAGAAAATTAAAAGCTAAGGAATAACACAAAACAATTATTGTCGACTTGATCTCCAAGTTTCAGCCTCAACTTCTAGTTTCTTGAATCTCTCAAAAGTTGTCTCTAATGTTGTTAAACATATCCTACTTATACTAATAGACTTAACTTAGAATTCCTTCAACTAAGATTTAATTGGGCTTAAAAGTGTAATGAGAGGCTCAAAAATCAATTGTCCATCTTTACAAATTTTCATTCTCGATACAGTACATCTAGCTATTTTCTGATGTGATTTTCTCTATCTTCAAAGCAGAAGTAGGCAAAGTGATCTTCATGAAAGTTGTAGCTCTATCTCTTAGCTTTGGACTGGTTCAAGAATCGCATCATTTGAAGTTCTGTAGCTCGTGATATGGCCAAAATAATGAAGTATATACAAGCAGATTCTAGATCTGTCTGCACCATACTTTCCAAAATTAAGCCCAATCACTTTTAATCCTACAAAAAAAATATAAAAACTAATAAATAATAACCAAATTAAAAGAAATAACATAAAATTAAAATAACTAACTTAAAAGCAACCTAATTATAAAAACAACTAAAAATAAGTAAATTATAATTGAAAATTGAGGACTTAGCTAATATTTAATAACAAAATTGAAATAAAATAATTCTATAAAATAGAATTACCACACCCCCAAACTTAAGATTTTGCTAGTCCTCGAGCAAAAGAAAATCTCAAAAGAAAACTGAACATAAACAAAATGCTTGAACAAGAGATAGAAATACCAAATCATGATTTCCCAATTTTTCTTCAAAAATTAACTCCAATTCCAACTTAAGGTAACATACAGTTAATCCTTAAATTCATGTATCAATTCAAGTGAAAACTTATTTTTCGAATGGACTTTCGTGTGTGTGTGAATGCTCTCTTACAAAGAATATCATGCAATTCAAATCAATTTATGCCAAATCTAAGCATAGATTAGTACTAAGATCCCATAAGTTTGCTTTTCATCTCTCTCTCAATTAATGTAAATGAACACTTATTCAAGGATCAATAGGTCTTTATCAAGCTTGTAATGTAAGGCTAGGGTCAAGGTATGATAAAGGATATATTTAAGCTCAACTTCACCCTAAGCACTTAATCAATCTAAATTATATAAAGAGCTCAAAAAGTTTTATAGCACCCTCAAACTTGAAGTAAAGTTTTCTTTGTACCATACATTTTATTTCACTTTTTTTTTCTTACCCCCAAACTTTTTTTTTATTTCATTTTTTTTGGCTTTCTCCCCCAATTTATCTTTAAGCTCAAACAATTCTTTAGAAAGATTATCATACTTAGAGGGTGAAAGGTTCAAATTATTGGGATTAAATAAACAAGCCAAGGCTAATATAACTGTGTAATTACAAAGAAAAAGTAAATTAGGCTCAAAAAGGGTAACTAAGGATAAATATAACAAGATGGGCTCAAAAAGGCTCCAACGATCCAAAGATGGCCTAAATCACTTTCTATCCTAAGTGTTATCTAAGATTTCGCCTTGAGAGAGAATCAAACAAATTCTAGAATTCTTGCCTTCACTATACTTTCTATTCAACATAAACTTTCACAAAAGATTCTAAGTAAAAGATTGTAGTGCTCAAATTATTGGAAGTCATATTCTAAAAAAAAGTTAACACAAAAATATCACATGAAAATAAATCATAACTATATGCTTCCCAAAAGCTAAGAATCAAAAAATAATTAAAATATCCTCTTAAGATTGGGACAATCATTAATGAGGTACAACTATCTCAAAATATTATTATTATTATTATTTTTTGAAAGCACAACAAAACATGCAAATAAAAGCAAGCAATAAAAAATAAACTAACAAAAGTCTAAACTACTCCCCCAAACTTGAAATGAACATTGCCCTCAATGTGATAACAAAAATAAAAGACAAGGGACAAGAATACTCCCTCACTCCGAATCGGTAGTCTACAAGTCCGCCGCATCAGCACCACCAAAATCATCTTCAAAGTTAAAATCCGTAGGTAACGAAGGAAGTAGACATATCCATTCTAACGTGTGTAGCATAAGCTCGCATCATTTGTTCAATTGCCCAATTTTGTCTTTCTTGACGATCTAAACGACGATCGATGCGCTTTATCCATTGAGCAACACTACATATGGGCGCTGCCTGTGGATGTGGGAGAGCGGCTTGGTAAGAACTACCAGCAACTTGTGTAGATTCCTCTAATCTCTAGAGAATGCCCATGGTGATAGGAAGTTTTGGTTGTTTAAGCTCCTCTTTATCACTCCATTGCACACCAGCTCGCACACATAAGGCAGTGATGAGGGAAGGAAAATCGATACCATCTCGTTTAGTGCGACCTGTATGTAGGATGGCATGAGAGATAACCTTACCAACATCAATGGATTTATGTGTGATAATGGCATAAATAAGCACTGCACGATCCTTCGTGACATCACTGATATGAGTGGAAGGGAGTAACTGTGCCGCTACAAAATGTAACCAAACTTTCAACTCCTTTTTCATGACACTCCGTTTAAATGAAATTGGCTCACCATGCAATGTCTTCCATTAGGCTCCTTCAATGCACAACGTTGATATAATCTCATTGCAATCCTGATGATCGCCCAAATACTGCCCATATTCATTATTTTCAATATTTGGAGTTCTCAAAAATTCGTTGATAGCTTGGCTATGAAAAGGAACACATTTACCACGAACAAATGCCACACCATCAACCTGCTCAACCACATTCGCATAAAACTCTCATACTACAGGAACCACTGCTGCATCAGGTTGGTGACAAAATTGACTCCAATATCTGTCATGAATCATGTCATTAATCTCCTTGTAAGCCAGAATGGGGATCTCTATTCCTGGTTCGGGAATGGGCACTTTGTTGATCAAGGACGTATGATAGCGCGCAGAGGCTTCGGCAGATATAAACTTCGATCTATCAAAAGATCCACTGGAACTTGGCTTGGATCGTTTTGGTGCCATTCCTTGAGAATGCAAGAAGTGCAGAAAAAAATGCTTGATAGAAAATGCAGGATTTTAAGTGAAAAAGATAAAAAAAAAATCGAATAGAAATATGTGCAGAAATTTTGAGTGCAAGAGAATGAAATATGCAAGAGAGTTGAAAGGAGTTGAGGAATGGGGGAGGATGTTTGGCCGCAAGAGCAGAGGAAAGTGAAAGAACCAAAAAAAAATAAAGGCTTTTAAAAAGGTTGGGACTGGGCCCCGACCCAACGTCACGGGGCTCAACCTCTCGGCCAGTTTCTTAGATTTGTTCAGTGTCACGGCACTTAAGGTGAGGGCCGCGGTGCTGAAGCTTTCTGTTTCAGCTCCACTTTGTAACACATTTCAAGGTCGCGGCTCTCAATTTGAGGGCCGCGGTGCTGAAACATTTTGTTTCAGCCCGTTCTCTCTAGCTTCATCCAGGACTGCGGTGCTTAAAGTGAGGGCCTCGGCACTTAAAGTGAGGGCCGCAGCGCTGAAACATGCTGTTTCAGCTAAGATTTTAGCACCTTTCAAGGCCGCGGCACTTAAATTGAGGGTCGCGGCTCTGACCCTTTTTTTTTTATCCAACGTGGGTAACCGTTTAATAACCCCCTCTTAAAAGACCTTCCAACTACTAAAGGAACTGTTCCCTAGAAAATCAAGACCCAAGAGCTTCTATATTTTTCTCTCTCTTTTTTCCTCTAAAACTTGATAAACTCTAAGTGAAGAACTTCAATGGCAAAAACCTCCCTCACACAAGGTTGCTAAAAAAAGGAAGGGAAAAAGAAAAGGTGATGATCCCAATTTATAGTGGGATTTCAGAATATCCCTCACACAAGATTCCTCTATCGAGAAGAAAAAAGAAAGTAAAAAGAAGATTTTAGAGAAAGGAAAAGGAACTGTTGATACAAGAATCCTCACATGAAAAGGTATTGGTTCCACTTCTCCATTTCGAAATAAATTGCATGCTAATAGGTTTAAGAAAATAGAGAATGCAACAATTTCATGTGGAAAGTTCTTTGATTAGCCTAGTTTTAATGAAGTACCAACAGTAAAGAAAGACTTAGAAGGATATTTTGAAGCATTGAAATCGAGGATTATGAGCATCTTTAGAGATAGAATGTTTAGCCCCACTTTAGTAAAATAATTTTATTCTAGTATTGCTGTGGATAAAATTGAATTGGTTAATCAAGAAAAATACATAGAAAATAGGCTGAATGTCTTCCTAAATTGCAAAGAATTCCAAATTAGTGCTGAAGACTTAGGGGAATTTTTAAAAATAGAGTTTAAGGTAAAGGAATTCAAAATACCTAAAAAGTATGATCTCAGTCACATTTGGGAAATTATGACTAGAAGAAAGGAAAAATTTCCCTCCAGAAGCTATGCTAGTGACATCAAAAGTGCACAACTCAGAATCCTGCATTATTTTATTGTAACAACATTGCACGACAGGAACAGTAGCTTCAACTACGTTAGTACTCAAGACTTATGGTTGATGAAAGCTATGTTTAATGACATTCCATTGAATATAGAAAGATACATGATTGAGAAAATCAAGGGAACACTAATAAGAGACAAGGCTAACTTACTTTATGGAAATATTATTTCAACCTGTGTCAAAAAGAAAAGGATATGGAGTATAAGATTCTAAACTGACTTAACAAGAAATAAAGTTTAACAAGTTTTTTTGGGGAGTGTTCCACAAGAGGCACCACTTCCCCCCATTGTAAAAAATCTTTTTACCCCTTACTCAAGAGTCAGCCAACCTCCGTTCCAAAGTGAAATGATCTTCAACCTCCTCATGAGGATTGATGGCAAGATAATTGAACAAGCTGTGAAGATAACAAAGGTTGAGGAAAAGCTACATCAGTTGAAACACTTCTCGACAAGGATAAAGGAACTAAACCCCTTACCTCTGAAGCTCAAGTAATAGCTATTAGTGCCTTCAGTGAGAGAATAGCTTCAGAGCAGCTTGAGATCCCTGTTTCTAATTATGAAGAAGAAATTGGAAAAGAAATACCTAAAAATGAAGACATAAATCAAAATAAAAAGGGCGATTTTGAAAAAGCAAAAGTTGTGCAAGAAGAAAAAGGCAAGGAAAAGGAGCCAACAATAAAAAGAAATGAACAAGAGGAAAAAGTAAAAACAGAATATGCAGGTGAACCTATAAAGCTAAATAAAGAACAACCACCAACAGAAAAATGGAACAACAATTCTCCCATAAAATTAGAAGAGATAGAGGTATCCTAATTTATTAATGATCTGTTGAAAAAGGTTAGAGCTGATTAAGAAAGAGAAAGAGCAAAAATGGAACAAGAGGCTTAGTTGGCCCAGAAAAATTAGAAAAAACTATCAATCAACAAATCCAGGACAAGGGGAAGATAGCAGCTGCTGGACAAACCTCTTAAAAACCTATTGGTAAAGGCAGAAAAGCAATGGCTACTTACACCACCACCTTCAAGAGAAAAAAATCAACAAGACTAGCCTTGACCTCCACTAACCAGTCTTCTAAGTGTGCGGCCCCTCAGATTATCTCGTCCACTTACTCCTCCTCATCCTTATCATCTGACTCTTCATCCAGTTCCTCTTTTAAGCCTCTCATAGTGGATTTTAGCACTGATGAATTCTCAACCTCCTCAGACTCTGAATAAAACCCTCTTTTGAATGATGACAAAAAAGGGGAAAATAATTAAGAGTAGGAAGTAAATTGGTAGAATTAGAAAAACAAACTCAGTTGTTATGTTTCTTTCTCTTGGTGTGTTTTATGTTTAAACAATGTTTTATGTTGTGTTATGAACAATAGTTGAAGTTTATGCCTTTGTGGTTTATGTTTGAATGGTTGAATGCTTTTATTTTCCATGCAAGTACATTGGATAATTAATTTTTTTCTCTATGCTTGTATATTGGATAATTTTATTAAAGTACATATTTAGGGGGAACACACACTCAAGGTGAGCAATCCCCAAATCAACACAATTTTTTTTATATCGACATTGCATTCTTAATCTAAAAGTGTTTTGTCATCATCAAAAAGGGGGAGAATGTTGACTCTATATATTTTTTATGATAACTAAACATTCGTCACTTATTAATGTTTAACTTCATTATTTAAGTGTGCAAGATAAATTTAATTCTCTCAATAAAATTAGTGTTTAAAAGCAAGGTCACATAATAGTTAGGTTAATCAGTTAAAGTGAGAAAGATGAAAAAGGTTAGTGAAAAATAGAGCTTTTTAACTGATTAACAAGAAGCCTTAATCAGTTAAGGCATGCTTGGGCTACAAGTTGAAGCAAAATAGAAAAATCTTAATCAGTTAGCACTAGGCTTAACTGATTAAGAAAGTGTTGGACAAAGAAAAACAGAAGTATGCTAATCGGTTAAGGCATGTGGTTAATCGATTAGAGCATAAGACTTGAGAACCCTCTAAACATCAAAATCCAAATTCAATTTGGGTCTGATTGTTGAAGGTAGCCAAATTAGAAGAATTCAAAGTCAAAGATTTTCTAATTGATTAGAGCCTAAATTAATCGGTTAATGATGAAGGAAGTAAAGCCTCAATCAGTTAAATGGAGAGTAAACCAACTAGAGGATGTTTGTTGAAGCAGAGAAGCCTAAAGACAGAGATCTCTTAATCGACTAAAGTCTCTTATAATCGATTAGCACAGAATACACAATAACAAGATAGTGCAAGGCAGAGAAACTGTAATTGGTTAAAGCTACCTATAACCAGTTAGCCAAACTCTATTTGCCTTTTTGAATTTAAATACTAGAGGATAAAATAATGACTAGAATGGCATCAGAGTTGTCTTTAATGGCGAGAAACTGTCTTTAACAGAAAAATCTGGCTCCCTAAGTATAAATTGAAGCTACAACGGTCAAAGAAAAGGTATTTAAACTTGAAAAGAGCCATTTTGAGCAAAAAGCTAAATATCTTTCACCAAAGACACTTGCTCTTCATTCCTATTCCAAAAAAAGTGTTTGAGCTTGCTTGTAATATTCCATATTTGTAAAGAATTCTAGTTGTACTTTTTTTTCTTTTCTTTCTTAAGAAATTAGAGTATGGGAAACACTATAAAGCTTGTTGTAAAGGATTAAAGCTTGGGTTAGAAGCTCACCTTGTAAAAGCTTGGTGGAAGCTATTAATTTCACTAGTATAGTGAAGTCGGGTTGAAAATCCTTGATTGGGAGATCAAGGTAGTAGTTAAGGGAACCGAACCACTATAAATACTTTTGGATTATCTACTTCTCTCTACCCTTCCTTACTTGGTGTCTTTTAGCTACTACAAGCTTTACATCTTTCTCTCTTTAATTAGTTAAAAGTTCTACCACTCAAAAAAGGTTGATCTTAAAATTTTTTAGTGTTATTCACCCCCATCTAGCATTCTAACAGGACCAATAGTCTGGTCATTATTTGTTTATGTTGCATTTAAATGTGGTGCGTTTACATTGCATGCAACTATATAATGATTTGTGAATAATTAACAAATATTTAATTAATTAATGTTGGATATTATTATGATATTTATTAGTTGAATAATTGAAAAAAAATTAGGATAGGATATAATGTAAATTTAATTTGTTTAAATTTAAATAAGTATTAATTACATTTAAATTTAATTTGTTTAAATTTAAAAGAGATATCCTATCTCTATATTCTAACACCTCTATAAATAGTGAACGGATATATTGATTTTTTCACACAACTAAGAGTGAACGTAGTTGTTTTGTAAGTCAGAAAAATCAAAATCTTTTTTCTCTTTTTCTCATTCTCTTCGTTCTTGAGGCACCATAGCCTCTCCATAACAACAAGAACAAAAAGATAGGAAGTGGAATATTCATCTGAAAAGATAGGCCCACCTTCCAACAATTTATAAAGAAATTACCGAGAAACCTTTAAGTTTATGCGAGTTGTCTCTCAAAAAGCAATAAGACAACAACAAACCACAAGAATCTAAATCCTTAGTTGGCCTTCCATGTAGAAAAAGAAAGATTATGATCCAATTACAAGACACCATGTGTCCAAAATTAAGGGAAGAAAAAAAATTTTCAAAGATGAATCATATGCCACCTCATGGACTTGATGACATCATTAAAGATAACCATATAATTAATTACAAAATAATTAATTTATTGATTGGATTATTTCAATGACACAGTTGGACCAATTAAAATTTATCTATGTGTCATAAATATTTATCCTTGAGATAATTTGAAGATAATATTTAATTATTGATCATCCAATTTATCTTTAAATAAATCAAGATAATTTAAAGATAATATTCATATTTTTGGCCAATTAAAATTTATTATTGGTCATCTAATTTATCTATAAAAATTATGATAATTGGGAAATAAAAATCAAATTCGATTATTTAATTTATCTCTAAATAAGTTAAAATAATTTAAAGATAAAACTTAAATTCGACCAATCAAAATTCAATAATTTAAAGTTTGGCCAATCAAAAGACTATCTACGAGTCATCATAATTTATCTATAAAAAATTAAAATAATTTAGAGATAATTCAAAGAGACCACATCCTCGTCAAAATCTCTCGTCTAGCACTATAAATACGGTGCTTCTTTAGGCCATTTGCATCATTTGGAGGCATTCAGAGATTTAGAGATTGAGAGGCAAATTTCTGAAGTTTTAGCTTGGGATCAAGATCAAGTCATGAAGACCCTTGAAGCGAAGAAATCAAGCGAAGTTCATGATCAAGATATCAAGTAAAATTTATGAAGTTTATGATCAAGATATCAAGCGAAGTTCATGATTAAGATATCAAGCGACAAAGTTTGTGATCAAGATATCAAGTGATGAAGTTCGTGATCAAGAACAAGTGAAGTGCTTGATCAAAACCAAGTCCGGGTTCGTGATTCTTGAAGATAAAGTGAAGAAATTAATCAGAGGAACTTAAGAGATTATAACTCACATAAAAAAAATTTGATATTTGTCTCATAATTTTCAAATTAAGAAATTTTAACAAGAAATTTGTGTGTACACTCCAACTAAGATTCTAAAAAACACATAAATTTATGCACATGGAAAATAAAAGACCTTCAAAACTTTTTAGTTGATCAATCCCTAATATATAACACCATCTGTCATCAATATTACTCATCTCCTGGCCAATAACACAGTGGTAATTAGGATAAAAATCATAAAATGAAAAAAGTTGTGTTGGTGGTGATCAAACGAATCTTAACAAAAGGGATGCCTCTATTGTTTTATTCTTAATTAGATTGTCCATTAATTGTTGCTAACAAAGAAGCAATTACACAGTTAAAATATCAATGACAAAATAAAGAAAACTCAAACTAAAATTTTAATGAATAAAAAAAATGAAAACAGTGCTATAAGACTCTGTTTGATTAATGCTTTTGTTTTTTATTTTTTTTCTTTTTGCAAAAAAGAAAACAGAAAATGAAGAGAAAGAGAAAAAAACCAATAAAAAACAAAATGCAAATAGTAAAAAATAAAAAGTAAAAGTATCAACTTGACACAACCTAACAAAGCAGTAATGATTGATTTACACCTTGATAAACAAAGATTTAACACATATTAAAGCATTTCTTTTCCCTTGGTATGAAAAAGAGTAATTTGATTTTTTCTCCACCATAAAAGATTTGTATTAATAATCACTTAAAACTATATAGTGAGTTCAGCAAAAAAGGCTAAAGAAAGTCTACTACTACATCAAAGAACAATATAACCAGAATGTAAGGTCAAAAAGAGAAACACCAAATATAAAGTGACAACCCAAGAGTATAGAAAAATGAAGCTTGATGAAGGATAGAAAACGCATAAAGCCTAATGAAGACAATGTTACCACTAAGCAGAGAAAAAAAAGTTTTCTCAACTCTATATCTTGCCAATGAATAAACAAACGAGTTGCCTTTTCTAAAAGTGCGATGAAAAGTTACCGTAATGGAGAGCGTTAACACATCGACCTTATTGAAATCATGTCATAAATTCCATGGTCTACGTTCAGTTTTTTGGATCCAAGTCAGTGTAATCTTGGAATCTGATTTAATAATCAAAGGTGTATCTATGAAAAAGGAAGCTGAGAAAACACACAAGGCATATAAGATGGCCATGAGCTCTACGTAATTTGATATTGGAAATATAGATAATGAGGGGTAGAGGTGGATTATAATTAATATGAGTTGAAGTAATTAAAAACATCTAATGCCTAAACATTACAAATAATTAGAACTCTTCTTGGATTATTGATTCTGAAGCTTCCCACCATGTTACTTCAAACTTACAGAACCTCACACTCAACTCACCATGTGAAGGCTTGGCAAACTTTTTATTGGTGATGGCATAAGTTCACTAATTATACACACTGGTTCTACATCTCTTACCCTGCGCTCCTTTTCATTTTCCTTACAAGATGTCCTTTATGTTCCTAAAGCAAATAAAAAATTACCTTTTATTTCAAATTTTATGATACAAATTTTGTTTCTGTTGAATTTTTCCCATATCATTTTTTGGTGAATGAGCAATACATGAGGAAGCCATTTGTAAAGGCCAAAATAACAAAAGTGTTTATGAATTTCCAACAACCAAGCCGCTTATCATTCCACATTCTCTAACACTTATTAGCACAAAACCCAGTTCTATCAAATGGCATTAAAGGCTTGGTCATCCCTCCAACTATAATTTATAGTTCATGCTCAAAAAATTATCTTTACCTTGTTCTTCCTCTATTTCCAATAATTTATAGAACTTTTGTTGTTGTAATAAGATTTACAAACTGCCTTTTGCTAAGTCTACTTTGATCATTAATAAACCTATTAAGATGCTTTTCACTGATGTTTGGGGATTTTAAAGAGTTCTCTTTACTGGTGATTGTTGATATTATGTATCCTTCATTGATCACTTCATGAGATACATTTGGATTTTCCTTAAAAACTTAAATTTTATATTAGTTTATTATTTCCTAAGTAAATCAATGGTAGAAAACAATTTTTTTTCTTCTGTTTTTCTATTTATTCAAATTGTGGACTAGAATATGAAATACTAAACCTTTGTCTCAATTCTTTAGGTATTCAACATCTCTAGATCCCTTGATATACACCATAACACAATGACATTGTGAAAGAAGACACATAAGCATAATAGAAACTAAACTCACCCTTCTTCATCAAGCTTCAATGCCACTTCATCAAGCTTCAATGCCACTTCAATATTGGTCTTATGCTTTTATTGTTGTTGTCTACTTGTTGAATCAAATGCCTTTTTCAATTCTAGTTGGTAAAGTCTTTATGAAACTCTATTTAATCAACAACCAAATTACTATAAGCTGAAAGTGTTTGGCTCTTTTTGTTACCCATGGCTAAAAGTCATATGCCAAGGATAAACTTGATCAAAAATCCAAACCTTATGTCTAGGGTACTTTAAACACCAAAATGTTTACCTGTCTACATCCTATCACTAATAAAATAGCTACATAAAGACACGTTTTATTTAACGAGTCTCAATTTCCTTTCTCTAATATTAAACATATTGATAAGAATATGTTTGTCACATTGCATGTATACTTAATATTCTGATTTTCCTATTTCTATGCCATATTTTGTTTTTCCAACAAGTTTTTCCTTCATCATCTTTATCAAGTTAGGTATCTCTTTCATCTCAAACTTCACATTCAAGCTCACCTGACATTGTTTCAAATCCTATTCCTCAAAGAACTCATTGTATGGTAACGTAGTTAAAGAAAAAAATCTTTAAACCTAAATTGATAAACATCATTACTAAACATCCATTTCCCCAAACTATTGAACCTACTTGTGCCATTAATGCAAACCCTTAATGGAAATAGGCAATGCTTGAAGAACTCAATGCTTTAAATGTGAATTATACTTGCAAATTTGTTCCTTAACCAACCAACAAATTATGATAGGATACAAATGTATTTTCAAAACAAAAAGACACCATGATGTCTTAATGTACATATATAAACCTAGATTAGTGGTCAAAGGTTTTAATCAAACACTTGGACTTGATTACATCGAAATGTTTAGCCTAGTTCTCAAATTAGTCACAATCATATTGGTATTATGCTTAGCATTATCCTAATAGTGGTATCTTTATCAATTAGATGTCAATAATGTTTTCCTCTAAGGTGATCTCATTGAAGAAGTATGCATGAAACAACCATTTATTCTTGTAGACAAAACATACCCTGACTATGTTTGGAAGTTAAAGGAAGCCATTTATGACCTTAATTAAACTCTTAGAGCATGGTATAAAGCTTTTTGATTATTGCTACTATCTTATGGCTTTTAGAATTCAATTGTTGACATTTCATTATTTGTCTTCCACAAATATCATGTTACTATCTTCATGCTAGTATATGTTCATGACAATTATTTTTATCACAATTTTTCAAGCTTTGTCAAATAGGTTCTCTTTCAAAGACTTAGGCAGATTGAACTATTTTTTTGGGTATTAAAGCCTTTTCAAATTTCAAAGGTCTTTTTTTATTCAACACAAATATATCGTTGATATTTTACAAAGAACACAAATGTGTGATGCAAAAAAATCTAGCACACTAGTCTCCATTTCTATCAATTTAAGACTTTATGATGGCATTATTGCAGTTGTTGCTATTGAATTCAAAAGAATAGTGGGTGCTTTACAATATTTGTTTGTTACAAGACTTGACATCAACTATGTTGTTAAAAGGCTCTCCTAATTTTTGCATAAACCAACTCAACAGCATCAAACGTCTCTTAAGAGACTACTTAGATACTTGAAAGGTATTATGTTCCATGGCCTGCTTCTAAATAGTGAACCTAAGTTTATCCTTACTATCTTTTCAAATTCTAACTAGATTGGTAATTTAAATGATAGAAATTTAACCTCGACATACATCATTTATCTTGGAAGCACTCAAATTTTTGAAGTTTGAAGTAGCAAAAGGCTGTTGCTCGATCCTCAATAGAAGTTGATTATTGAGCCATTGCAACTGTAGTGTCAGAAACAATTTATGACAGTTCCTACTATCCTCTGTGATAACTTAAGTGCCACATATACTTGGGCAAACCTAATATTTCATACTAGAATGAAGCATCTTGTAGTAGATTATTATTATTATTTTTTTGTTAGAGAAAAAGTTAATCAAAGATAACTTCAAGTAAGACTTGTCTCAACCACAAAACATTTAGTTGATGCCTTTACTAAACCATTGTCAAAATCCAAATTCCATTACCTTTTATTCGAGATTCGTGTTTCTAATGGATAGAATTGAGTGTTAGAAGATCATATTGATAAAGATAATTTGGAGTCATGGCAACAAACCAAGGATAAGCACAAAAGTCAACAAATCAAAAATCAACATAGCAAAACGAGAGTAACATTGCACCAACACAACATATAAGCATCGGAAGAAAAAGAATCAAAGCTAAATTGACAAAGATTAGCAAACAAAGATCAACAAAAACCATTCTGCAGAATCACAACATTTGGAATTTAATTTAAGATCAAATTGTTGGGATGAGCCTTGCAGCCAATTGGGATTGGTTAAGGCTTTATTCCCATCATGCAACTGTCTAATTCATGTTGAATGAATTTAGA
>NC_030851.1:11972663-12057751 GCF_000208745.1 Theobroma cacao | reverse complement strand
AGGTTTTCCTTCATCAATAAGACATTAATTATAATGAGTTATAAGTCTAATTGGATGAAGTCCATGAGATTAATATGCCTTGCAAGGAAACTGTAATGGGTTGCAGTTATGAGATTCCTATGCATCAAAGCATAATCTCAAAATGTTCCTGGTCAATGTATCATTGAGACTGGACATCAATGATGCTTAGAGACTTGAATATTCTATGTTCTTTACTGTGAAAGTAAGCAATCGATCTCATAGATTGAAGAATAGAGATGCTTGGAACTAGAATATAGGTGTTTGCCTAGGAGAGCAAGTTCACTGAACATGACCCGCCATGAGAAGTGCATTTGGTAATACACTCTAGTGTCTATGCAATACTTCTCATGTGTCAGTTGTGTAAATACTCCCTAGATTTGAGACACCAGGTTGTCTTATATGTGGAGTGTTATACTTTGATTTCATCCCAATGGGTGCCTAACCAAGGATGCCAAAACAGGTTGCTTTTGGGTATAGTATGAAGCATGTGAAGGCAAATGAGTGGTCAAGATAGGAATCATCACCTTAAGTGTATTAGAGGACATATCCTATCCGTTCTTGGTTAACATTAGCTTATTGAAATCCTTGGCCAAGGCGACATGGAGATTATGAAAAAGGTTTCATAACTCTCTATAAAGCTAATGCTATAATTACATAAACAAATATGGAGGTCAAAAAGAGTAAACACTGTACCAAGCTCTTATCATCTTCGGGATATATGATGAAGGAATGAATTATACTAATAGACTATACACTGAAAAGTTGTCAAAGAACCCTTTGACTATCCCAACAATTGGGTGGCCATGATGCATTGCTAGATGCCAATCTTGGTCTATGGAATTGATTATAGATTAATTGATTGAAATTTATATTAATCAATTAAGTCATTAATCAATTCTATTGCCAACATGTTGGGAACCTAATGGGTCACACACAATGATTGCATTTGAATTAAATTGGAAGAGTGATGATTTAAGTTAGACTTAAATCACATGCTAGGTAATTAACTTCTATAAACTTAATTAAAAGAGTTTAATTAAGTTTTAGGCATAATTATAAATAGTTATAATTATAAGGCCTTGATTGCAAACTATAAAAGAAATTAAATTTGATTTTAATTTCCAAGTACTTAATTAAAAGAGTTTAATTAAGTAAAGGGCCCAAATTATAATATGTTATAATATTGAGGGCTTAATTGCAAAATTAAAGTTATTTTAACCTAACTATATAAGTCACCTTTTAACTATTTTTCATATGAGAGTTTTTCACAATTGAAGAAAACGTAGTTTTTGTCAGAAAAAGAGAAACGTTTTCTTTCTTTGCCACCACTCCCTTTGTGTGAAAGAGAAAATTGCTTATGAAGCAATTTTCGAGAAAGGTTCGGCTAAGATTGTGAAAAAGAAGAAAAGGACAATTGTTGTCTTCTTTGCTAGCACAAAGTATAGTTAAAAAATCCTTCATTTGTTGAAGGTTCAAGTGCAATCGTGTGTACTACCATTGGAGGCCAAGTACTTGATTGACTAGGGTTTTTACTCCTTGTGGTGTTCACGGGATTGCTTCGAAAAGTGTCATCGTGATTACGAAATTACATGGCAAGGTAACTTTCTAAACAATAATTTATTTTGTACTTTTATGTGTTAAAAATCACCAAGGTGATCCATGGGTGGAGGCATGTTTTGTTGTTTAGTTATAAATGTTTTAATTTTCTTTCCGCTGCATATTTTGAGCATGCCATCCATAGCCAAACCCATCAGTGGTATCAGAGCCTTCCTTGGTTCGATTTTAACACATGTTTATGTTTGTTGTTGTTAATGCCTTGTTGAAAAGGAATATGAGGTGTTCGGGTTATGTTCTACACATATTAGTAAGTTTTAAAATTTTACAATTTGTTCTAGTTATTTTGATTTCTAGATAGATTTTAATTGTAAATTTTAAAATTTATTTGTCATAATATTAATCTCGTTTTAATGTCAAACTATTGCAGATTAACAAGTGCATGAGATGCACAAATTAATTTAGTAAATAAAGATTCGATCTCATAATATTATGGTGTAATTTAAATGGTGGAATTAGATTCTGTCCAGCCAAGGTATTGGTCCATTTTCAGCCATAAAAGTGAGGCTTAAGTGCTTCATAAAATGCAAAAAAATTAAGAGATCAATACACATTGGAAATGTTCCAAGATGGGTGATTATGTGTGGCTAATGGTGGAGGTAAAGTTACCAAAACGTGGCTAAAACAGTTGCTGTTTACAACAGAGACAGTTTTGAATTTTTTTGAATAGCTTCAAATAGCTTCAAAAGAAAGACAAAACTGAAACTTAAACAGTTTTGAATTATGCCACCAAATAGCTTCAAAAGAAAGACAAAACTGAAACTGCCTCTGCAGATAAAGGTCACAGTTTTGAATTTTTTTGACAGCCAAAAACGCCTCCTAAAATCCTAAAAATTTATTCTGAAATAGTTTCATGAGTTATCTATCAGGATAAATTTTATTAGGAATTAAATTTCTAATTTTTAGTCACAAAGAATTTCAAAATGTCTCAAAAACCAATTCTGCCTCCTGCAGATAAAGGTCACGGTTTTTGAATTTTTTGAATAGCCGAATCACCTCCTAAAATCCTGAAAATTTATTCTGGAATAGTTCCATGAGTTATCTATCAGGATAAATTTTATTGGAATTAAATTCATAAAGATACAGCACCATAATGCCACGTAATTAGGACATGTCTGCTGCGGTCAGCACAGGACACTGTCTTGGTTAAGACATAGAATTTGTCGAAATTTTACACCAATAAATGATCAATTAAATTAGTTAATTGGCTGAGGATAAGTTATGGAATTGGCTCCATAATTATGCTAATTTTTTGAAACGTTTAATTTAAGGAATATGATTCCTAAAATTAAGCATGTCAAAGATGATACATTAACATCCACAAATAAAGAAATGTGATTTCTAAAATTATGGAAGTTAAAATATCTTCATTAGCCAATTAAATATTTATGGAATATGTTCTGTAAAGATTGATAATTTATTTCATAAATTATGGAATGTGATTCCTTAATTTAAGGGTGTCAAAATTTAAATAATTTAAGACTACATTAATTTAGGAATTAGATTCCTAGGAGTAATGGGAGTCTTAATATTTATAGACAAATTTTATTTTGAATTGACTTCTTACAAGAAGATAATTCTAATTTGACATTAAATTTAAAGATTAAATTGTCTAAGTTATTTCCTAATAAGATTAGGTAATAATAGACATTCAATCTTTAATTAAATGAGATTAATAATAGGTTGTGTAAAATGTTTAGGAGCACAAATTAAAAATGTTTTAATTTGTAATTTGTAATAAAAATTTAATTCTAATCCTAAGTAGATTAGGAATGGATAAATTACTAATTTTGATTAGTAATACTTACCATATATGAAAGAAGTGTCCATATATATAGAATTAAATGGTTACCCAAAAATTTGAAATTGGCAAAATTCAAATGTTGAAAATTGCCAATCTCAAATACCTCATATGATTAACAATTTGAATGAGACATGTCTTCAAATTTTATTCATATTGATGAATATATGTGGATGATTGTGGACTTAGGCCCAATATGATTATGCTATGGTTGAATGTATATTTTTTGTATTTTTGAAATAGGGCTTGCATGTCTTGCCTTATCTCTTTATCTCAATTTGTAAAATTCTTTCCTTATTTTACTCCCCTCGAATGTAACTCGAGGTTTCTACATTCAAATGTAATTAGAATTAGGGTAGATTAGGAATTGAATTTTAGAAAAATTGACGATGGAGATCCAAGGCGCCAAGAAGGACAAGGAGATTACAAGCAAATTTTGAAGATTCTTATATGTAATCCCCTAGGTTTGACCAAGCTAGTTTCCTTTGATGGCTCAAGGAAATTAGTATAGTTAAAGTCCATAATCATCCAAAGTAGTTTGCATGTGATAGATTTATTTTATGCAATTTAATAAATGCTCTGCAATGCCAAGTAGTATGCATGTGATAGATTTATTCTATACGATTTAATAAATACTATGCATGCAAAGATGAGACCCTAATAAAGGTGAAAACAAAATCCTTCATTATATATTGAGTCACATGCCACGCATGAGCAAGTTGCCTTCCACCATATAGCAAGATAACCTGGCTGCTCTTTTAATTGGAGACTTGTTGAGCACACTCAAGGTCACACTTTTACATGAGTATGTTTGAGCTATTGGTGGGTCTTACTCAACTAGTTTCATAAAATCCGGATGCTTGGAAACTTGATTATTATGAAACTAGAGGCAAAGGCTAGGCAAAATATATATGATATGTTTAGGCAATGTGTTGTCACCTAGCTGATCTAGGAGTTGTATAAAGATACAATTGGTAAGCTCAGTTACCTACCTAATCCACCGATCATGGTTTGTTGAGCACACTCAAGGCCATGACTTGATGGATGGGATCCTAGCCCACTAAGAGAATCCTAGTAGAGATCTCTCGAGGTGATATGGAAGGTTATCATCTTGCAAAAAATAGTGAGGAACTATTTAAAATTTTAAAACCTTGTTTTAAATAGTTTATGCATGATATTTACGTATTGTTTTATTTTATCTATTTAGTCATAATTTATATACATGGCTAATAATATGTCACTATGATGCATCTTGGATGCAAATCAAACTCACTAGACCAAACCCTTTTTAAAGGTACTAGGACTTGAGAAATGTTTTCAAGCGAAAGGTTATTCGTTCCACAATCTCTACCAAATACAATTCATAATTAGGAGTGTGCTTCCATGATATGAAATTGATACTGCCTTAATTATGAATTGGGAAAACAACCACGATAATGGCACTAATTGGGAAATGTTCTCAAACATCTTTATGGTAAAGATGGACAAAAGAGGGACTATAAAAAAACATGTTTCCTTGACAGAGTTAAAGAAGAGGAAGCTTATAGAAGCTTCTACTTTGCCAAAGTTTATGATTGAGCTAGAAGTTACTACTATTGTATTAACATCATAAGTATTCGATACTAGATGTTGAATGCACTTAAGTAATGACATAAATCGCAAAACAATAGTAGTAAGTCAATGCTCAATATAAATGTCAAGAAAACTGATTGCATATTATCTCAATTATGGCATTTGAGTCTTGATCATTAAAGTAAGAATTAAAGTATGAAGATACTTAGATCCTTTTGATTGGGAATCATAAAGCAGCTAGTAATTCTTATATGACCAAATCAATTTTCAAGCAAAAGTGAATGACTTGGTATGTTCAAATGGTTTTATACATATAGATGTGTACGAACCATTGAACATAAAATGTTATGGAAAATGTTACTAATTCATTAAGTTTACACAGGACCAAACTGAGATTTTGTCTTGTATACTTAAAGAAATAAAATTTGAAACCTTGAAATGTTCAGAGAATTCAAATATAAGATCATATGAGCTATATAGTATGAAGTACTATTATTAAGATATGATCTTAGTGAAGATTACTTTTACTTATTAATTAATTATTCAAAAGATGAATGTAGATTCATGTGAAATGGAACTTTCTTATGAATAAAATATAGAGATGTTTGTTCAAAGAAGAAAGCAAATTCATACAGTGATATGATTAGGTCCATATCTCTCCAATATATATATAGCCAATTATATTATTCCAAACCAATACGATTCCAAGCATACATTGAGATGTATGTATGTAACATCATGGAATATTCAAAAGAGTTCAAATATTACTCTCACAAAGGATCTTGGATTTAGTGGGAGCATGATGACACTAAGAAAGGAGCTTCTTCAGTTATTACATGGTTACATTGGAATCTAACTCTTAAGATTTTGCATAGAGATGCATAATCATATGTATGAGAACTCCATGGATTTAGTAAGATACATTGAAGATGTATTATTCATATGAGATGAACTGCTAAATATCTTTTCGTTGGAGTTATACACTTTGTTCTATTAAATGGGATCCAAAAAGTTAGATTTAATAATATGTACAAGTGTATTTATCTCATACATAAAAGGAGGTTAGTAGAAATGAATACAATTCTTTGGTGATACAATTACATGGGATGCAATGTGTATAAAAAGAAAGTGCCACAATTTAAAAGGGGCGAATTGTACAATGAAAAGTGACAAATGCATATGATGCATACAACATAGTTAGTTGGAATGGTTCCAAAGAAAGAAAGAGGACTACGTACATGTATATAATTCAAGTCATATGCATCCTATTAAAAAGGCTCTAATAGGAAGATACTTAAATCGTTAGTCCATGGAACTAATAAAAGGTTTTGAACATTGTTAATGTAACAATGGACCCATACAAGCAGAACCTGGGTCTCATTGGATCTAGATATAGTAATATGACATGATGTGATGCATGGACATTACGAAGATAGATAAAAGCAATTAACCACATTGAAAGGCACAAGCGAGTCTACATGTAGACACGATTGCTAGATGGATTGAATCCACATATGATGAGGTAGCAATTGGCTTTGTGCTAGTGGGAGATGTTGGGATGAGCCTTGCAGCCAATTGGGATTGGTTAAGGTTTGATTTCAATCATGCACCTGTATAATTCATGTTGAATGATTAGAGGTTTTCCTTCATCAATAAGACATTAATTATAATGAGTTATAAGTCTAATTGGATGAAGTCCATGAAATTAATATGCCTTGCAAGGAAACTGTAATGGGTTGCAGTTATGAGATTCCTATGCATCAAAACATAATCTTAAAATGTTCTTAGTCAATGTATCATTGAGATTGGACATCAATGATGCTTAGAGACTGGTATATTCTATATTCCTTACTTTGGAAGTAAGCAATCGATCTCCTAGATTGAAGTATAGAGATACTTGGAACTAGAATATAGGTGTTTGCCTAGGAAAGCAAGTTCACTGAACATGACCTGCCATGAGAAGTGCATTTGGTAATACACTCTAGTGTCTATGCAACACTTCTCATGTGTCAGTTGTGTAAATACTCCATAGACTTGAGACACTAGGTTGTCTTATATGTGGAGTGCTATACTTTAATTTCATCCCTACGGGTGCCTAACCAAGGATGCCAAAACAGGTTGCTTTTGGGTATAGTATGAAGCATGTGAAGGCAAATGAGTGGTCAAGATAGGAATCATCACCTCAAGTGTTTTAGAGGACATATCCTATTAGTTTTTGGTTAACATTAGCTTATTGAAGTCCTTGGCCAAGGCGACATGGAGATTATGAAAAAAGTTTCATAACTCTCTATAAAGCTAATGCTATAATTGCAGGAACAACTATGGAAGTCAAAATAAGTAAACATTGTACCAAGCTCTTATCATCTGCGAGATATATGATGAGGGAATGAATTACACTGATAGACTGTACACTGAAAGGTTGTCAAATAACCCTTTGACTATCCCAACAATTGGGTGGCCATGATGCATTGCTAGATGCCAATCTTGGTCTATGAAATTGATTATAGATTAATTGATTGAAATTTATATTAATCAATTAAGTCATTAATCAATTCCATTGTCAACGTGTTAAGAACCTAATGGGTCACACACAATGATTGCATTTAAATTAAATTGGAAGAGTAATGATTTAAGTTAGACTTAAATCACATGTTAGGTAATTAACTTCTATAAACTTAATTAAAAGAGTTTAATTAAGTTTTAGGCATAATTATAAATAGTTATAATTATACAACCTTGATTGCAAACTATAAAGGAAATTAATTTCGATTTTAATTTTCAAGGACTTAATTAAAAGAGTTTAATTAAGTAATGGACCCAATATTATAATATATTATAATATTGAGAGTTTAATTACAAAATTGAAGTTATTTTAACCTAACTATATAAGTCACCTTTTAACTATTTTTCATATGAGAGTTTTTCACAATTGAAGAAAACGTAGATTTTGTTAGAAAAAGAGAAACGTTTTCTTTCTTTGCCAAAACTACCTTTGTATGAAAGAGAAAATTGCTTATGAAGCAATTTTCGAGAAAGGTTCAGCTAAGATTGTGAAAAAGAAGAAAAAGATAATTGTTGTCTTCTTTGCTAGTATAAAGTATAGTTAAAAAATCCTTCCTTTGTTGAAGGTTCAAGTGTAATCGTGTGTACTACCATTGGAGGCCGAACACTTGATTGGCTAGGGTTTTTGCTCCTTGTAGTGTTTGCGGGATTGCTTCGAAAAGTGTCATCGTGATTATGAAATTACATGGAAATATAACTTTCTAAATAATAATTTATTTTGTACTTTTATGTGTTAAATATTATCAAAGTGATCCATGGATGGAGGCATGTTTTGTTGTTTAGTTATAAAGGTTTTAATTTTCTTTCCGTTGCGTATTTTGATTATGTTATCCATAGCCAAACCCATCATAAATTTGATCAAGTGTACAAAATAATAAATGTGTAACGTTGTACACTTATTATGTAACTGTATGTAATCTTATCCTGGCTTGACTTATGATTTGATTTGATCTTAAACTAGAATTAATCATATCCTCTTATCTAAAAGGCATTGCCATGTACTATAAGTTTAAATTCAAAACGAATGTAAAGGTCATCCATCCCCACAAATTCAATTCTTTCTTGTATTATTCATATAATGGAGCTCATGGATGTCGTGCTCCCTTTACTTTTCCAACTTCCTGCTTCCTGTCCCTCTCGACTCTCTCCTCCCCTTACCCAAATCCTTTCTCCCTCATTTATTTCTTATTTTTTCCATTTTTTTTCTTTTTCTTCTTTTCTATCATCTACTACGTCATTGCTAGTGATGACACTCCCAGTTCCACTTCCGCCTCTTCCTTCTACCCCTTTCTCCTCTCTCTTCTATTTTCTTTCATTGCTATCCTTTTTCTTCCCGCTCTCTTGTTTTTCCCTCCCTCCTCCAGTTGCCCGACTTTCTTCCCCCCTTTCTTTTGAAAGAACAAAAAACATTTTCTCTCTCCCTGAATGCTCTACTCACGAATACTCCCGAAGTCCCCTCAATTGGCTGGTGGAATGAAACAGGAGGAGAGAATGAAATAATTATTTTGTGAAAATAAAATGAAAGAAAAATGAGTTATTCTAAAAATAGAGGGAGTATAAGTCCTATATAGCGAATTTTATGTTGTTACTTTGTAAATGAATAAATTTTAAAAAATATTTTATAAATGTTAAAAAATCATATGTATTTTTTAATTATGCAATCGTAGAAAAGAATGTTGGGCCTTCAACTGTAAGGACCCTTTTTGAATTTCCACCCCACTAAAATCGTTATTGCTTTCTTTACTTGCACGATCTCTTATGGCCAAAAAACAGAAATTATCTCCAAAATTTTCCTAACCCAAATTGTTTCTTGCGTTTTGCTTGTTATCCATATATATAGCAGATGGCTCAATTTCTATGTTGAGATTTATTTTTGAAAGGAGTTGATACTGAATTGTCAATTTTTGCAGTTTGTTCACCAGATTAGTTTCGGATCAATACAAGCACTACAACATTTTTCACCTTTGGCTGCAAAAAATATTGCAGCTATTGGTGATAAATGTGCAGCCTTAGCCAATGTATGGAAAAGTATGGCTGCACTTATTTATGGGATTCAACAGCAAAATTAAAATGCAGCTGTATACTATATGACTGCAATCTTAAATCATATGGTAGCATATAAAATGTGCAGCTAAAAGCTATAAAATAGAGACACATATAACCTTCTAATATGCAATAAGTTTTATGATAGAAACAAAATGCTCACAAACCATAAAGTGCCTCTAAAATCAAATTGCAGCAACTAATGCCTCAAAAGTCAAATGTCTCAAAAACCATTTTCAACTTGGAACATGGACCCTCAAGGTCTTTACAACGTGTACAATATGGGGTAATCTCTCTTTCTCTCTTTTTCTCTCCAATTCCTCTTTGTACATATTTGTTTGTCCCTTCTCCAACCTAATAAAACCATCTGACATTACAATTCCCAGCCTTCCTTACCTGTAAAGATTAATTTGTAAGATAATATTAATTTGCAAGTAATTCATAATGTAATATGAGACAAAGCATACTCACTGACCAACTAACAAAAATTTATTTGTGCTCTTTGATTTGATTTGAAAACAAAGCAAAAAATGGAGAAAAAAAAGAACATAGAAAACTGCTAAAATTATAAAAGATTCATTATTTGTTCTCTTTTCATATATAACTCTCTTCTAGCATGGTACTACATAAGTTTCAAATGATGCATAGTTTAACATTGGAGATTGGAAAGCAAAAAAGGTGTCTTATGTTTTAACATCTACGATAAGGCCTCCTATGAATCAAATATAGCTTAAATGCATGTTATCTCAATGATTCTAGAGTAACTATACCAGATATCCTATAAATCCAACTTACACATAGGAGCCCCTAACTCCAAGTTTTAACATCACATTGCCATTAGTTTTAAACTTCTAGAATTGTTACTTTTCTAAAATAAAAATTAAAAAAAAATCCAAAACTCCATTCATGCATAAATTATGCAACACTTTAAGAATTTTAATAAAATAATAATAAAAATGCAATCATAAATCATAAATCTTAGATCATATGACAAATTAGAACCTCAAAATTGTAAAAACTCTTAAAGTGATTGCAAGTAACTAACCTTACAAATCTGATTTAGAGATATATTATCAAATATTTGGTGTTTGATTATTTGTTCCATTTCTTGGCAACCGATCAATGATGATTGATTAAGCTGTAAATTGTTATAATTAAGTAACTAAACTTGAGAACTGAACGAAAATAAAAAATAGTTGCAATAGAAAATAAAAGCTTCCCTTTTGATGTCCAGTCTTCAATGACTCCAAGGCCTTGTGAATGTCCTCCTAGAATCACAATCTTTTATCATATGGTGAAAAGGCATCCATTTCAAGTGTCCCTTTTGACTGCAAAATCAATCAATTTCAAGATCTTTGATAAGTATTTAGATATTCCACCACAATAATCTTAATTGTCCACAACAAACAATCATGGGATCAGGATGTTCAAGATAGTGGAACTTTTTCCATAAAGTGGTAAATGAATTGGCACTATTTACATCATTCGACATCAATATCCCAGCATTTAGTAAATCACCACACTTTCAAATTCAAGTCATATGTATCGAATAATTCAACAAGAAAAATTCTAAGACTCCTCAAGAATAGCATATTTAGTGTTTGTGCCCTAAAAGTTACAGAGAGAAGACCAGATGAAACAAGAAAAATTTGAGTGTAATACTCTAATACTGACCAGAGAAGAAGACATATCATACTATTACATAGTTGCAACAATGCCTACTTATATTCAGCAAGCATATACAAAATGTTGCAGTCACAACAACACTCAAAATGAAGACAAATTGACAAATTAACCTATGGCCACTAATGTAAGTTCTCCTAAATAGATAAAAACAAGTTCTTTTGCAATGAAGGACAAAGAGGAACTGTAACTGCCGTCTCCAAAGAAGAAAGCAAAAGCAAAACCAAAAAAAAACCCTCTTATTATCTCTCTAAAATCTAAATTAATAGCAATAAGGCATATCTCTTTTTTTTTTGTTGAAAGATGAGTTTTTATTATAGATAAGCTGTAATGCCATGGGGAGTCTCAAACGTGGAGACTCCTGTTAGCATAAAGCTATCTTGAGAAGAGCCTGTTCTGTACATTACAAAAGTAGCAGCTGCTCAAGGAGCACTTGGCAGCATCTCAACACGTATAATCTCAAAAAACAAGCAGAGTTCTGAATAAAACTCCTAAAAAAAAGTCTAATACTAGTAAAACTCAACCAGAGTGAAAGAAGGTGAGTACCCTATGTGGCCCAGACCGACAAACTCCTTAATCGAACAAATAAATCATTCCAGTTGAAACCCCCGCCAGTCTTCAAAGGTAGGCAAACAGGGATAATGCCAAGAAGCCTCCAAGAGCAATCATTCCTCTATTGTTATAAGGCATATCTATTGTTATAAGTTGGACAAAACTCATTCATGAACCAATCTGGGTTTCAGCAGAAAAAGAAATAATCCATCGTAACTCATGGACTGATAACATATACTTATCCCTTAAGGTCAAGTTTTACATGACAAATTCATGCCTTTGAAAGACAATTATTGTAACACTTGATTGACACATGACTCAGTAAACATGCAATATAACAGACAATACATGGCACTTATATTTACAATATAACATACCAGAAAAAGGCTGAGGAAGAGAGAGAGAGTCATACACAAGGGCAATCATATCTGCAAGGCCATCAATAAAATTGTAAAGAACACCAATGTCATACGTGATGTTTTGAGTTGCTGGGTTGAGCTTTTTAAGTTTCCTTTCATATAGTCCACATATACCTGCACACGGCAAATAATATATACTGTTAAAATTGTCAAATCTTTTAAATGATGGAAAAGAAGAAGAGAGGGGATTCCATCTAGTGCATCATAGTGAAACCACACTAATTCATTTCCTTGTAATGCAACTCAGAAATATAAACAATTTTGGACATACATTCTTGAGAAAAAAAAGACATATGCACAATCAAATCTAAAAATCATTCTCAACTCCACAAGCCAACTTCCAAAAGGTATAGTCCATTGCCTGCAATAGAAGCTATTTTCAAGAAAATTAATGCAATAGGAACTCTATAAAATGTATGAAATGTATATGTATCCTATCATAAAGCTCAATTTTGATTTCTTTGTTTTCCACCTCCAAACCCATATTCATAGCTTGACTGATAAAATCATAATATGAGCAACAACAAAAACAAAGATAATATAAGCAACAGTAAACAAAAAGCATACTGTCCACAGCTTGACTGATAGAATCATAATCCACAAACGTTCTAGGTGCTCTGTTCTGCGAAGTTTGCATCAAAACAATGGTGTGCCTGTTTGCCTAAATCATCACACAAAATAAAAAATGAGATTAAAAAACACACAACTAACCATATCAATCCCATATCAATCCAATAAAAAAAATATTACGGTTGAAATAGGTTCAGTGTCATTAACATGCCAGCAAGAATCAAATCAATGAACAATCAAGTCCTACAAAAGAAATCTTAAATCGTGTAATAATAATTAAAAAAAATAGAGATTGAGAATCGAGTGCCCTGTTTTTGTACCAAAAGGGGTAACATTTGACGAAACCCTAGTTTCTAGAGGGAAAGAAGATGAGATTAAAAAGGTGAGATTTTTACAAGCAAAATTAGCTTAATTAGGAAAAGCAATGAACGAAGGAAGTAGAAAAGAAAAGAAAGAGGTTTTAGAGAGGAGAAGTGCGGCGAAGGAAAGGGAAAGATTTTGGAAGAAAAGAAAGAGGTGCAGAGAGATAGAGGGGAGACAGATGAAAAGAAAAAAAAGTTTTATTCATTAATTTTCAAAAAATTTATTTTCTATCAAATGTTTGATAACAAGGAAGAAAAATTCGCAAACTAAAAAAAAAAAAGTGAGTAAAGGAAAAGAGAAAGAAAGAAAGATATTTTTCCTTCTTTGTGTTTAGTATGAAAAGTGAAAAATAGAAAGAACCAAATAATTGATTTTTTTTTTTTTAATTTAGGGAGAAAGAGAGATTGTACGATGTAAGAGTTAAATTTTTTAATTAAAACAAAGAAATATAAAAGGTATTAAATTTTTTATGAGCTGTAAAATAAAAAATGCATCTAAATTTTAAAGTCCAGATACTATAACAAATTCTTTAAATGCAAAAATAAAAGTGCAGCTAAAATTGGTTAGTTAAAACCGGTTTATGTTGTAGTGAAGGGTGCTTTGCCCAAATACTTGCCAATCACATCTTGGTCATCAAGAATGGTCAATCATCCTTATTTTCTCGAATCCACCAGTTGCATTGATTAATAAGACCCTGTTAAACGAAGTCTTTCATTATAAAAGAAAATTGCTATTCTCTATGCTGTATTTATTATTACATTGATGATCTAACTAAATTTAATAGGATACTTGTGTTGGACAAATCGGTACATTTTTTGAAAAATATTATTGCAAGTTTGGAATGAAAGATTTTTCGGATTTGAATTGATTTGTTGCATCAGTTTTTTTTTTTTTTTTTTTTTTTATGAAAGGCAGAGAAAGATGAAGACAAATTCCTAATATTTATTTTTAAATTTAACCATTTAAAATTTATATTTATTATATTAAGTGCTTCAAAAAATTTTAAGTTTCTCTTTAAAGAAGGGACAGAATATGATTTGTTGATAGCTTATAAAATCTATACACTAAGGGTGCATTAAATATAAACTTTTTTATAATTTAGTTCGTAAAATAAAATAAAAGAAAAATATTATTATGATGTTTGATTGATTAATGAATCTGAAGAAATTTGGGAGTAATAAGTACACCAATATCAGTCTTATCTTTCAATTAAAAATTAGCTTTTTGAAATTTTTAATTATTAAATTATTGTATATGTTTTTAATATTTTACCGAATTTCATTTTATCATTAAATACATTTTCTTGAAAGGTTATCATTAAATACATTAATATTAGTTTTAACCAAAATAACATTATTTTAATTCATAATTTTCAACATATTTTAATTTTTTTAATTTCCTACAAAAATATCATCTCACCTTTGTTAATAAAATTAATAAACATTTTTACTTCAAAAAGATTCAAACAAATTCTTTTTAATATTTATTCATCTATTTTCCCTCTTCTATTTTTTTCTTCTTTCTTTCTCATCAATTGGCCCAAAGTGGCAGAAATCTACACTTTGCTTCATCTATGATTCATACAGTTTTTTATAGTATTGGCTCGGATGGCTGAGTTGGTCTAAGGCGCCAGACTAAGATCTTGGTCCGAAAGGGATTTTTTTTAATATCTTAATTTTATAAAATAAAGTGGGTTCAAATCTCACTCGTATGCAAAATTTTTTTTCTTTCATATTTTTTCATAAAATAAATAATCCATAAAACTTAATTTTTTTCTTTCATATTTTTCCATAAAATAAATAAATTAGTGAATCTTCTCAATACAGCCAGTTTCCATAAAATTATTTTCCCATAAAATAAATAAATTAGTTTCTTTCTTATTTTTCCATAAAATAAAGTGGGTTCAAATCTCACTCTCACCATCTTAATTTTTTTTCTTTCTTATTTTTCCATAAAATAAATAAATTAGCGAATCATTTCAGCACAACCAGTATTTTTCCATAAAATCATAAAATAAATAAATTAGTGAATCTTCTCAGCCCAGCCAGAGCCAGGACTTCTAGACGAACTGGACGAAGGGCAATTAACTTCAGAAATCAGAAAAAAGAAAAAAAAAAAAACTAAAAGAGACAGACCGATAATGCGCATATCTTCATCTATCTATGAATAATGTGTACAAGCTCCACGCTCGCCTCATCAAAACCGGCCTCCAAAATGACCCTCTCTCCCTCCGTCCTCTCTTACTATCCTGTGCTGCCTCTGCCCCCGAATCCTTATCCTATGCACGCTGTCTTTTCGCTCGCATTCCCTCCCCTGACACGTTCGCTTACAACACTCTCATCAGGGCCCACGCTCACTCCTTTCCCTCTCATGCCGTTTCTCTCTTCTCCGCTATGCACCGTGGCGGCCTATCCCCCGATCACTTCACTTTCCCTTTTGTTTTTAAAGCCTGCGCCCGTCTCCAGATAGGCCTCGAAACTCACGCTCTCGTAATCAAACTCGGTTTGGCTTCCGACATTTATATACAAAACGCGCTGATTAGCTTTTATGGCTCGCTTGGATCAGTCGTGGAGGCACTCGACGTGTACGATGAAATGCGTGTGAGAGATTTGGTGTCTTGGTCTAGTATGATATCTTGTTTTGCAAATAATAATTTTGGGTACGACGCTTTGGGTTTGTTTCAAGAAATGCAGTTACTGGAAAGTTTTAAGCCGGATGAAGTTACCATGCTTAGTGTAATATCTGCGGTTTCAAGCTTAGGTGCTTTGGAATTGGGTAAATGGGTTGATGCTTTCGTTTTCAGAACTGGGTTGAAACTCACTGTTTCTTTGGGTACTGCGTTGATTGATATGTATTCTAGATGTGGCTCTGTTGATAATGCTATACAAGTTTTTAATGAAATGACTGTGAAAAATGTATTGACTTGGACGGTGTTGATTAACGGGCTGGCTGTTCACGGGCGCGGTAAAGAAGCGTTGAGAGTGTTTTATGGGATGAAAAAAACTGGTTTGAAGCCTGATCATGTTACTTTTAATGGGGTTTTAGTGGCTTGTACTCATGGGGGACTTGTGGATGACGGTTGGCGAGTTTTTAATAGTATAGAGAAGGTTTATGGTATGGAACCTACGGTACAGCATTATGGTTGTATGGTTGATTTACTCGGTCGTGCAGGGTTTCTTCACGAAGCTTTTGAATTTGTGGATAGAATGCCTGCCAGGCCAAATGCGGTTATTTGGAGGACTTTGCTTGGAGCTTGTGTGAAACATAATGACCTTAAGTTGGCTGAGAAAGCAAAGGAGAGGATTTATGAGGTTGACCCTAATCATGATGGTGATTATGTGCTTTTGTCAAATGCATACGGTGGAGTTGGTAGATGGCTTGATAAAGCAGACGTGAGAAATTCGATGAGGGAGAAGAGAATTGGGAAGAATCCTGGCTATAGTTTGCTGAGCATGGAGGAGATGATTTACGAGTTTGTTTCAGGAGATAAGTCACATCCTAAATCCAAGGAAACCAAAGATTTCTTGATTTCAATAATTGCTGATCTCAGAGTTGAAGGTTATAGTCCCTATATATCCAATGTGTTACATGACATTGAAGAGGAGGAGAAGGAGCAGAGTCTTAGTTATCATAGTGAAAAGTTGGCTGTTGCTTTTGCGCTTCTTCACTTTAAGGATAGAAGGACCTTGAGGGTCATGAAGAATCTTCGAATTTGTTATGATTGCCATTGTTTCATGAAACATGTTTCAGATAAGTTTGACAGAGAAATTATTGTCAGAGATCGGAATAGATTCCATCATTTTAGAAAGGGATCTTGTTCTTGCCAGGATTACTGGTAATAGATATTCCTCTCTGGCCCTCTCTTCCATCTTCTGCATGTATGTTAACATTGGATTCCATGTATGTTTTGGGTGGCTTTCAAGCATGTAGCTGTTCTAGTTTCAAGAGTTATCTGGATATATACTTGTTTTTCCAGTTGCCCTTGTAACAAAATAAGTGAACTTCTTTAATTCTTTAATGTGGAGGAAAACAAGAAGCATGGAAATTTGGCTTAAGAAATTTATCAGTAATGCTATTGCAACCTGGATGCTGTCAATCTCAACTGTAAAATTGCTGATATTGTATCAAATGAGGCGCACAAAAATGAATTCAAACCGAATACGTTGCCTAGGAATATGTCTTCTGCTACTTAGTATTGTACTTGCCAATGGCTTCTGCTTGTTTTTGGAAAGGGCGCATAGACGGAAAATGGTTGTTTGAAACCTCACAAATTATATTAACCAGGTATGGTAACTATCTTTTCCTAACTCATTTGGTAACTTTCTCTTGGAAAATGTAAGCTCTTTTAAATTATAAAAAAAAAATTATAATTCAAATATTAAAGTATGTTGAGTATGTCAATTCCATTCCATGAATCAAATTATTTAATAATTATTTATATTTTATTTTATTTCCATGAACCACTCGTAAATTTTATTTTGGCCAATACTCAGGTGTCCATGGCTCACTTTGTGACAGATTTTCTCAATGGGGTGCTCGCATTATTCTATGACCACAGCAACTGATGGGGAAAGAGAAGAGTTCACTCAGGCTCGTGCTTTGAGGTTGCTTGGTGAAATTTCGCAACGCAATAGTAAGTATATGTAGGCATGGTGAAAATGAGGTTCTTGTTCTTTCTTACAAATGTGTATATTGCAAATTAGTTTCTTTAAGATTTAATATAAATTTATAAGAAAAAAATAAAAAAATTAGTTTTTATTTTGTAAAAGATTTAAGCTAATTCATATTTTCTCAAATTAGCTATAAAAATTCTTACAGCATAAATTAAAAATGCTAATGTTAAAAAATAACATTTTTTAAAATTTAACTTATGAGAATAAAGATAAAAATACTATTATTTACAATTAGACTTTTTAAAATCTTGATGTAAATATCTAATAATAAAGGTAAAAGATCATACTAGACAAATTAAAATAAAAAAAAAATCAATAGTAAGTATTTTTAAAAAGATTATTAATAAATTTGTATCATCCCAAACTAGTTATGAAGAATTTTTACATAAAATATTTAAAATGTTAATGTTAAAAAAATAATATATATTTTTAAAAATTTTAATATGAATGTATGAGAACAAGGATAAAAATACTTATAGTTGAAAGTAACCTTTTTAAAATATTGACGTAAACTACTTTTCAAAAAAAAATTATTGATGTAAATGTATAAGAATAAAAGTAAAAAATCATATTAGACAAATTAAAATAAAAACACAATATTAAGTTTTTTAAAAAATAAATAAATTTATATGTTCTCAAAGTAGCTAGTAAGAATTCTGACATAAAATATTTAAAATATTAATATTAAAAAATAACATTTATTAAATTTTAATGTAAATGATGAAAATAAGAATAAAATAACTAATAGTTTAAATTATTATTTTTAAAATCTTGACATAAATACATAAAATTAAAGGTAAAATGTTATATAAGATAAACTTAAATGAAAAAAAATCAATATTAGTTCTTTCTAAAAAATTTTTGAAGAAATTTGTATATTCTCAAGCTAACTAGTAAGAATTCTTAATATTTCTTACATAAAATACAGGCCTTTCTAAAAGTTTGTAAACTGTACAGTTGCAATGAAATACATGCCTTTCAAAAAAAAAAAAAAACTAGTAAGAATTTTTAATAATTCTTACATATAATATTTAAAATATTAATGTTAAAAAATTAATTATTAACTTTATTAATTTTAAAATAATTACAATTTTAAGGTGACACAAATTATCAAAATTGCTTGAATGGGTTCTAAAGTTAAATTCTTCATATTAAAAACTCTCATGCATTTTACCTTTGAAATGTCATGTTTTAGGTTCAGAGTGAAGTATAAAACATAGCTTGATCCTTGTTGCCTTGTAGGGATGGATCCCTATGAAATCGGTCCCCCCTTCATGGGGATCAATCCCCCATTCATAATATTTGAATTTTGTAGCCAGGGATCGATCCCAAGTTCCAAAAACTAGCCGTTAGGCCCTTTTTGGAGGGAAAAAACAACTCTTTTCTACACCAAAGTGTAGAAAGAAGTTCTCTAACACATTTTTAAGTTAAGAAAAGTGGAACCAAGTTAGAGCAAGTAATCTACATTCTTTCACCAAGCTTTTAAGTTCTCTTTGTACTTAATTTTTTTGTGCCTTCGTTCTTATCTTTTGTAATCTTCTTATTATCATTCAAACTCTTACAAACTTGTACTTAGCAAAACCCACCTTGTAAAGGTATCCTTGCTTTTCACCTTGTAAAAGAGGAGAAGTTGTGCTTGATTCTTGAAAACCATTTAGGTTCTAACTTAACCTTAAAATATTAGGGAGATTGTGTCATATCCTTGAAAAGGTATAGAGATTTTAATTTAGCCTTTAAAAGTTAGGGGGAGTTGTGTCATATCCTTGAAAAGACAAAATTTATGCTTGAACCTTGTAAAAGCATTGTATTTATTGATTATCAATAGTGGATTAAACACTTTAGATTGCTAAGGGAGAGAACATAGGCTAAAAGGATATAAAAAAAAAGAAATCATAATAGACAAATAAAAAACTTTATTTTTTATTTTTGTAAAAGATATAAACTAAATTCATGTTTTCTCAAATTAGCTATAAAAAATCTTACAGCATAAATTAAAAATGCTAATGTTAAAAAATAACATATTTTAAATTTAACTTAAATTTATGAGAATAAAGATAAAAATACTATTAGTTGAAATCAGACTTTTTAAAATCTTGTCGGAAATATAAAAGAATAGAGGTAAGAAAATCATATTAGATAAATTAAAATAAAAAAATCAATAAAAAGATCATTATTTTATCTTCTCAAATTAGTTTTGAAGAATGTTTACATAAAATATTTTTTGGAGAATTAATTTTTACATAAAATATTTAAAATGTTAATGTTAAATAAATAACAATTTTTTTAAAAAATTTTAACATAAATGTATGAGAATAAAGATGGAAATACTCATAGTTGAAATTAATATTTTTTAAAATATTGACGTAAATGTATAAAAATGATGTAATTATTATATTAAATAAAATAAATAAATAAACCTAATAAATAAACAAATGAATCAATGTACGGGTAAGAGTTTTATGAAAATTTTAAAATTTTTTTGCCATATACTTGTATAAATATAAATTATAATTATAAGGCATAATGCGTAGAAAAGCTCTTAAATTATTTAAAAAAATTTAAATAAACTCTTATTCTTTTATTATGTTCAATCAAACTCTTATATTTTTATTTTACGACAAATAAGACTTTATAATTAATTATTGACTTAATCAAAATGTCATTTATTATTCTATGACACATGATATTGATGTGGTATGATGACATGTAATAATTGATTATGATGTGATTTGTTAACATATCATAATTGATAATGATATAGTATGATGACATGATCATGTAGCATTTTTCACCCTCCACATCAACGTCAAGTTATTGTCATGTGGATATTAAATGACAAGTGATATTTTGACTAATGATAATTAATTAATCATTAATCATAAAGATATAAAATAAAAGTACATAGATTTGACTGAACGCAGTAAAAATATAATGATTTATTTGAATTTTAATAAATAGTTAAGAAAATTTTTAGAGCATTATACCTAATTATAATTAAATAATTTTTAACGCATTTAATTAATTATTATATGGTGTTGACCTTATTGTTTAACATTGAAATATTGTAAACTAATGAGTTTAACCTGATTAAAGCAATTAAATATATTGTTAATAATAAAAATATATTATCAAATTTTAATATAAAAGTGTGAGATTGAAAATAAAAAATGCGTAACATCTAATGTAAAATAAGTGAGAATATATGTTCCTTACATAATTTACCAGTTAACTTGTTTGATAATTTTTTTTTTAAATTCTATCATTTGACCTTAAAGAATTTGCGGATGATCTTAGGTGGCTTTGGGTCATATAAGTCTTGCGTGGGAAAACCACCCCTCTCCCCTCCCCCTATCCCTAAGTCCTTTTTCGGTTTTTGGATAAAATATCCTTACTGTTTTAACTTTTAATCATAATTTCGACCGGATCCATTAATTTTCGAAATAGAGACTCTGCTCTAAAAGTATAAACATTGTCAATAGAATTAATGAAATGATTAAAATATTCTATCATCTTTCTTTTTTCTTTCTCAAACAATGTTGTCAGTTGGTAACGTTTTCACTCGTCGACCACCCCACGACAAGTGCTCTCTAAGGGCATTGATGCTCCTTAGGGGAAGGGAGCACCTTTAGGAACACTGATTTAGTGCTCCCTAAGAGAGAGGAGCACCAGATTTGGTGCTTCCTAAAGACGAGAGCACCCAAGAGAGGCCAAAAAGGGAGCATTGATCCAGTGCTCCCCTCTCAAATCTTGAGCTCGGTGCTTCCTTGAAATTTTTTTTTAAAAGATATAACAGTAATTTTTAAAATTAATAGAGGATAAATTTGTCTTTTTAATATTGTAATGTTATCAAACAAACAAAATATAAACGGTTGGACTTATGTGTTTAGCGAAAGATTTTTTTTGAGATAAAGTGTCTATTTTAAAAATTAATAGACTCATTTAGAATTATAATTAAAAAGATAAAGATATTTTATTCTTATTGCTTTAAATAGGTCGATCCTAAACCACATGTTACCATTGGACCATGAACATCTCGATGGTCCAAAACATTTATTGAGGTGTGTCAAGGGTGATTGCAAGTCGCAAACAGCTATGCCTTCTCCTTTTATAGGGTCTTATGGGAAATTGGTTAAGGAAATGAAGAGGGTAAAGGTAAGGTTCCTTATTTGGTTGGATCTCATTTTGACTTCATCAAACAAACCCATCTGTCTGAATATTTAGGCGCTCTTGGATGTTAAGTATGATAACACAATTGAAAGCTCCTTTTTCAATTTTCTTATGAGCAAAGAGCTAAGGCATGCCTAGATATTATTGCAACTCCAAATTTTTCTATGCCTATATGATGTAATTCATGCATACATACTAGCAACTTGTAAATTAACGAGTTAAATTTGACGATGGGATATTGGCACGTCGGTTGCCGTAATCACCGACTGGACTGGATAAGGGCGTGATGGGCCCCCAAGTTTTCACGTGGTTAGACATTTGGGCGTTTTTCCCGCCAAGTTTGATATTATAACCGAATTGCTTTTTTTTTTTTTAATTTTTAATTTTTAAATTTTCAGGAGTTGACCTAAGAGTAAACGCCTTTGGCATATATCACAGGACGGGGTTTACATCAACTATAATTTCTATTGGATTCATAGATATCATCTACAATTATTTAGTTGTTATAATTATCAAATAAAATTTCGTTAACAACTATTTTGGTGCCATAAGTAGCGGACAATTCTTGAAGACGTTGGTTGATGGAAGTGTTTTTGTTGTTCCCTTTCGGCATCTTTCTCTTTCGCTTCTTATGCTCCTCTATCATGGCCTACTATCATATGTTATTCCTTACGTTCTTATTTGCCTAAAAGAAAACATAAACCTTTTTCCTTCATTTTGGAAGATATGGTCTTCCTTTTTCGTCTACATTTTTTAAGATAAAACATATTGACTTTTTTTATTTTTATGCATTATTACACTTGAGTTCAATAATTTTCAAAATAAACAATCTATCTTAAACGTATAAATAGTGTTAATTAAAAAATGTGTAATGTTTAAAAAAAAAAAATTTTCAAGCCTATTGGTAATGTACGTTTACCCCGACCAACAATCCCAAAGAAGCACCAAATCGTGCTCCCTAGTGCTCTCTTGGAGAGCACCACAATGGGGAACACCAGATCGATGCTCCTAGGGAGCACAAAGACCTATGCTCTCAGGGGGCACCGCGATGGGTGCTCCTCAATAGAGCGCAATTTGGCCAAATCTGGCACACTCTGGCTAGTGGGGTGGTTGACCGGTGAAAGATAGAGGAGAGTGTTTTTTTATTTAAAAAATTATAATTTGTAATTTTTAAAATTAATGAAAGATAAAATTATTTTTTTAATATTGTAATGTAATTAAATTAATAAAAACATTTGGAAAGATATTTTTTAAAGGATTGTATATTTTAAAATTAATAGATAGGTGTGAAATTATGATTAAAAAACTTAAAAAGATGTTAATATATTTTATTTTTTTAAAGTATTCCTCAATTCAAGTCTTGCGTGTTAAATGCATAATGAAAGCCAAGTTTTATGAAGGAACAATGTTTCACTACATGCCCAAGTCAACTCCTAGTCTTCAAGGAAAGCAATGATGAGTCAGAGGGGACCGTTCCCCAACTTAAATTAGACGGTGGAAAAGGCCCTGTGACGATGGTTCCATGATAGACGACGTCCTTCGCCTTATAAAAACAACAGATTAGAAGAAAGCAGATTGGAAAACACTGGAAAGTATTTCTTTGAGGAAAAGATGAGGATCATGTTTCATGATTCAATCATCCCACAAAAGTCACAGTTTTGAATAACAGCAGTACCAGGAATTTTAAAATCCTGGCTGAGGGTAGTTCCGTTGATTTGGTCCCCGCTGAAACCTTCTCTTTCTCTCCTGCTGGTAAAACGAGACAATTTCTGTGAAGGAGCACTCCAACATTCTCTTCTTTTTAAAACTCTTACCAGAAAATAAAAATCTTTGTAGCCGTTGCCGTTATTGACTTGCTTGTTTCCTCCTCTTTCCTATTAAAAACTCGGAGCATGCCAACTTTTTTCCTCATTCTTTATGCTTTCTCATTGCTTTGGTCTTAAACCGAAAAGCTTCCCTGTTGCTTTCACCTAAAGGGTCAAGATTTTCTGCTTCTCTCTCACTGAATGCAGCTTTTGATCACCCAATATAACAATCCAGGTAACCACTATTTCTTTGCATCTCTAATCTTCTGCTCTTGTTGTAACTTAATTAATCATCTTTCTTTTGTTTATGTATTTTGGGATGCTGCAGACAGTATCTCATGTCGTTTCTACCGGCACGAAAAGGGAGACACAGACAACGGTACGAGGATCATCTGAGGCTTGTAGCTGGGTAATCTCAAATTTCACCACTTGTTTCTCTTTTTATTTTTTTTTTATTCTTTTCCTTATGTTCTGCTTCTTGTTCTTGCCTCTCTTCTTACATCTCTAGCCTGTGAAAATTAACAAGTAATGCCATTGTAGTAACCTTATTCTAAGTGTTGATAATAACAACATAATTTCAGCTGGATAGGGTGTCCCTTGTCTTCCTTATGGGTGTTATGAATTAGTGGCAAGCATCATCTTTTCAAACAGAAAAGAGAGCAAAATAACAGAGGTGCCAAATTACTGTGGTTCACATGATTGTACCTTTGCTTTTATGTCAATTTTCGCTATAAACACTAAAACAGAGATGGACCCTTGCATTGACTTTCTATGGCCCCTTCTTATCTTGATATTTAATTTCTCCACATCCATTTCTTCTACAAGGTCTTTTAGAAAAAAATAAAAAATAAAAACAATAAGGATACCGTTGGTCATGCTTTTATACAGAAAAGATAAAATAGAATAATTTGATGCATTAAAGTAATATTTTTTCTTGAGAGGGTGGTTGGGGTGGAGGTGGAAAGAAGCAGGATTGGCTGGGTTAATTAACACGGGTGTCTAATTAAATGATGAAATTGATCTAATTACTTGTTTGAAATAAAGCAGGTAACAAGCACCCTTCAGTTTAATGTATAAGCAAGTGCGAAATATCATTTACAGATTGACTTATTGGAATCTTTAGAAGAGGTGTAATATTATCAGCTGCTACCCCACGTACTACTTTTTATAGATGCATATTCTTCTTACATAAACATCTGCATAGCTGCTTTGTCTCTGTGGTCTTTTTTACTCAGTTGCTCCGTCTGGTGCGAAAAACAGGTGTATTCCATACAGACTCAAGAAAGATGTTGAGGATAGAAACGGCAATGTCACCAGCAGGATTACTGTTCTCATGATATCCACGCCCAATCGTGATGATCTTGTGTTCCCTAAGGTATATACTTATCTTCCCACTCCTCTGTTCCCGCATTGGATACTAGACTATTTACTCTATCTGATGCACTGATATGAGAACCGTACTATGGATGGAAATGCTGATGTCAAGGTTGTTTATTTTATGTGATGGTCAGGGTGGATGGGAAGATGATGAGACTGTTCATGAAGCTGCATGTCGCGAGGCCTTGGAGGAAGCCGGAGTGAAAGGAATACTTGATGTAGGTTTCAGTATCCCTTCTTGGCATAGGCATGACTGCCTAACTTCTATTATGAATACTCTTGCTTATTACATTTAATGTCTCATCCGGAATTATAAGCAATTATTTAATAATCATATTATGGATACTGGAGTTATCTAACTTCTTCTCCTTTTAATTAAGTTGACGCTTTAAGAAATCTAAAGAATATACAACGCCTTTCTAAATTGCCATGAGGGCTGTTGGCTAGGTAGTTGGAGAATGGAAAATATTCAGGCTAAACTTTAGAAGTCACGTCCAGCCAAGCCAAAAGATTTTAATTCTTATGCAGAAGAACAAGCGACTCATACTTGAAGTTGCAAGAAATATTACATTGAAGTGTGTTTAATACCCCTTTTTTGCTCCTAAATTACCGGTAAAGCTAATGCTTATTGGCTCTGGCTAATCTATATTGTTTGATTCATTAATCCATCTAAATTTCTTGTTCAACATATGTCTCTTCCCAGATGTATGCAGTAAAAGAATTCGACTGGTTTCAATTATAATCAGTCAGTACTGGCAGGTTGAGGGTCTTTAATTCGATGAAAATGGTAATTTACTTATGAATCTGGATATAAATAAGTTTTACTTATCAGATATGCTCTATGGCATGATGAAACATTGATTATGGTCACACGAAGAAACGGAAAAAGATGAAATTATCTTAGAAAGGAAAATGGGACATGAGGCAACCATACGGTGTTGGTCTGCTGCTCGCTGCAGTCAAAATTGTTATGCTGATCCTGCGCATGTTTCTTTTCTTTACAAGTTCAATGAGCATGAGCTGTTGAAATATGTATGCTACTCATGACTCGTGCTAATATGAAGCTGTATAGCTGCTTCCCTTTCATCTAAAGCACATGGCTCAGTAGTTGGTGCACAAGTTTCAACAGCATCTAAAACGATTCCTGTTTTGAATTGCCCTCTTCCATATTTCAAAATGGAATGAGTTTTGCTTTGGTCTTGTAATCTTTTACACATATCCACGTTTGATAATGCAGAAAATTTTATGAGGTTTTCATTCCAATATTTAGGTACCTGTATTTCTACTTGTACTTAAACTGCACAAAATCATTGCTGCGTGCTGACAGTAACAGGTGCAGATGATGTATCATGTTATTATGTTGGACTGACATTGTTTACATAAATCTGTGTTTTCAATATATAATGGAGCCATTCACTTGATTCAGGAGAATCGACTAGGAGTTTGGGAGTTTAGAAGCAAGAGCAAACAGAACAGCTGCAGCCTGGAAGGTGGTTGTAGAGGTTATATGTTTGCCTTGGAGGTGACTGAAGAACTTGAGTCATGGGCAGAGCAGACTACCTACAAGAGGAAATGGGTCAGTAAGAAAAATAAAGGTTTAACTAGACTTTAGGAATCTAACTCACACATCGCACATATTGGCCATATGGAGAAGATTGCCTTTAACATAAAATGATAAATGATCTTCGCGATGCCCGAAGTGCAACATTTTCTAGGCAGTTATTATAGTTGTTAGCATGTTTGGGGAACAGTCTAGAAGATGGATTTGCCTTTATGACCACTAGAACTTGATTAGTACCTTGTACTTTCTGCCAATTTAATCATATAATTATATTTGAACTATGTATATGAGTGAACTGTTTGATGACTTATTATTGTTTGTCTTTACAGCTTTCCCCAGAAGAAGCGTATAAATTTTGCCGGTATGAGTGGATGAGAGATGCTCTTCAAGTATTCTTAGCAGGCATCAAGAAAGACAGGATGAGTGGGAGGGCAGAAAAGCTGGCGGATCTCCCCATGTTCCCAGCGGCGGATGCCCTGGCAGAGCATCAGATGTCTTTGACCAAGTGTATTGTGCAGGGTTAATGAGACGTAGACAAATGTTTTCAGTTAGCTGCTTGCCATCATTAGCGGTTGAATATTGGGTCACATTCAGTCTTCTAGTTTCCTCTTCTCGTACATTTCTGTGAAAACTAGCAAACGTGGAGAAGAAATGAAGTAGGCGTCTTTGTTAATATTAATGGATTCCCCTCCCAAAAGGAATTCCTTTTCTTAATCAAACCACCATTTACCTGCTTCTCAGTGCCACTCACATCCTTTTCTGATTGCAATTAGCTTTCAACCCATAAAATGCAATGCATTTCTTGTTATACAATTAAATTTTAATTAACTCTAATTTTCTTTCTTTTTTATTTTCTTAAATTTCTTTGTTTTGTAATTTTCAATTATTTTCTTCGAGTTATACTACACAAAATTCACTTCATCAATAGAAAAAATTGCTTTTATTTTGAATAAAATTTATACATATCCTTATTAATCTATTATCTTATTAATATATATACACATTCTTATATATTGTATATTCATTTAATTAAATTTTAAAGATAAAATATTATATGACCAAATATTTTATAATTTTTAATTTCAAAAAGATGAATATAAAAGTTAAGTAAATACTTCAATTATGCAATTAAGAATGGTTATTTATTCATATTAATTAAGAAGAAAAAAAAGATGATTAGAAAACAAAGCAAGAGAGATGACGGCAATATTTATGTTAATATATGTTATTATATTTACTTATGTAGTTTAAAAATATGTTGCTTTTGCTTAAAGAGATATTTTATTCTACAGAAAACAAATTAATAGCTATAAATTCAACATATTTGCTTCTCTAATTATTACCATGATGTGTAACATAGACCACACGGATGTATGCTTCTAGGTAAATAGTAGTTTTTTCCCCTATAATAAAATGTATTATTTCCGTATAGGCCTTACTGAAGGGCTTTTTGTATTCAAGTTACAATGTGATTAAATGATAAATAAATTATACATTTTAGTAGACAATATTTTTTTTATGTAACCTAACAGTTTGCTTGATAGATGATAAATTCAAATTATCCATGTTTATTGTAATTTGTACTTAAAAAATATATGCAGTAGTTTTTTCCCTTAAAATGAAAGGTATTATTTTTGTTATTGTGGGTCTCAATCAAGGCTTTTTTTTTTAAATAAACTATAAACAAAATAATTCATAAATTGGGCATAATATTTTTAAAAAAACTCCTAAATTATTTTAACAAATTTAAATAAATCTTTATTCTTTTATTGTGTTCAATTTAGTCTTTGTATTTTTATTTTGAGTCAAATAGGTTATTATGACTAACAGTTAACTAACTATTATTAATCAAAAAGTTACTTGTTATTTTATATTCACGCGGTATTGACGTGAAATATGAAAAATATCATATGATCATGTCATATCATTATCCATTATGCATGTCATTTCAACACCACATGACATAAAAATGAAAAGTGATGTTTTGATTACTGACAGTTAGTCAACGTTTATTTATAAAGGCTTATTTAGTAAAAAATAAAAGTATATGAACTTGATTGATGTAATAAAAGAATAAGAATTTTTTTAAATAATTCAAGAACTTTTTTAAGTATTATGTCAATACATTACGCATTTTATTAGGCACTCAATTGCTTTATGTATATTATTTTCTGAATGGTAGGCCTTGATCAAGGTTTCTTTATTTTTCTTAAAATTTAAACTATAAGATGAATTGGTGAATAAATTATGCATTTATTAGACAATCAATTTCCTTTCTGTTTCTATGTAGCCAATAAAGTTTTTTTATAAATGATAATATAAAAACTGAAATTATCTTTATTTACAAAATCTAAATCAAGTTTTTTTTTAAAAAAAAAAACTATATGGTGAAATAATGAATAAATTATGTATTTATTACACATTCTTCTTTAATATACACTATTTTTGTGATTGTAGGCCTCAATCAAGGTTTTATCATTTAAATCTAAACTGTGGAGTGAAATGATGAATAAATTATGTATTTTATTAGACAATCAAATTTTCTATTTAGCCAAACAGTTTTTTTTAATAGATGATAAAATAAAAAAGTTGAAAAGTATCTTTGTTTACTGAATTTGAATTTTTATTTAAAAGTTGCATCTATGTTCAATTTACTTTTAATTAGATTTACTTAATCAATTGCTCAAGTACTTACTAAAACAAACTTAATTTTAAATTCTATACATATTCTATACAAAATCATTATTTATGATTTTCAAAATTTTAGGAACAAGTTGAAGAGAAAAAAATATTTGAAGTTGAAAGGCATAATACCTTAAAAAACTTTTGAACTATACACGATTATTTATATAACTTCCCTCCTTTTATTGTATTTCAACAAGTCTTTAAACTTTTATTTTAAGCTAAATAAACCATTAAGACTAACGGAAAGATAGTTGTCATTTGTCCCATTAACAGTTATTAGGGCTGTGCAAACGGGTAGTTCGGTTAGTTCGGTTACTAGATATCCAGTAACCGAATTAACCGAACTCATCTATGAAACTAATCGAAACCGAACCAAAGTGAAGAGCTAACCGAACTAACCGAAACCGAACTAACTCGATTAGTTCGGTTCTGTTACCAAAAACCAAACTCAATCATTTTTTTTTCTAATTCTTGTTTGCCTTCTGAATTTTTAGGCACATTTTGCCGAGGGAAGCAACTTTGACTTCCAAAAATACATAAAAAGAGCATTGGAAAAGAACTTTGGAGTGGTTGTGGGAATAAAGTTGGTTTTTGATAAGAAATCTTGATGTTTCCCTCCATATTAAACCCAATAGAATAAAGTTAATAATAATAGAAAGATAACATTAAAACTACAATCGCAAACAAAACCATGAACTCTTTCAGACAATAGCATTGGTAGCACTTGCAATTCTAGGCCACAAATCGGCACACTCTTTTCCAATGGGACCAGTGATAGCAGATCCTAAGAATACCAAATCAATGAACCCAAATAAGTTTCAAATATCAAATCCAACAACATATCAATTTATGCTCGTGAACCGCAAATAAATAATAAAGGCATTGACATAAATAGCCTAAAAAAAAGGTAATTCCACTACACTAAAGGCAACAACAATCACAGACAAAAAATCATCTCTCAAGTCATGTTTGGGAAACCATACTTCTAAAAAAGATAACTGATATTTCTCAGGTTTTATGATAACTTGGAAGAATAGAAAAGAAAATCTTTACAAAATCAGTGAATGGTCTCCTTTTCATAATTTAGATTCGACAGCAACAAATTTGCAAGAAAATTTTTCCAATACAATAGCTAGCTTAAATTCAATGAATAGTATTTGTATAAACCCAAAGAAAAGTTAAGGGAGCTTAAAGAAAAGTAGTAATAGGTCAAAGAAAGGTAAGGTGATTAAAAAGGTTAGAACAACATCACCAAAATCAAGTTGACAACATATTTTCTTACTCAAACATTCAGAGAAGGAATTTAACTCTAAGAACTGAGGCTATGAAAATTTAGGAACTATCAAAGAGGTTAGGGTTGGGTT
Organism: Theobroma cacao; assembly: GCF_000208745.1. Classification (NCBI taxonomy): domain Eukaryota; kingdom Viridiplantae; phylum Streptophyta; class Magnoliopsida; order Malvales; family Malvaceae; genus Theobroma; species Theobroma cacao. The sequence goes on along the minus strand of NC_030851.1, from coordinate 12,026,919 downwards.
TTCTAGACAACAAAGAATTTGAGATTCAAAAGATAGTGGATTTAGAAAGGGCAAATAAAGGTTAACACTCTTCATTAGAGCCACAATCATCTTGAAACAATGAGGTATGACTTTTAGTTCTCTTTATGTCTGAATTTAGTTTTTCATGAAAATTATTACTTTGAATATTAAGGGTTTAAGGAATAAAGAAAGAAAAGAGTGGTTAAACAGTTAGTGAGAAAAGAAAAACTTGATATGTTGTTTCTTCAAGAAACAAAAATTAAAAATGCTGACAGCAAAACTGTAAGGTCAATTTAGGGTAGTGGTAGCTATCAAAGTAGAGTTGTTGCTTCAATAGGGGCATAAGGAGGATTATTAACTATGTGGAGTGATCAATTTTTTGCTGTTGAACATTATTTTGAATCTAAGCATTTATTACTGATGGTGGGTATGATAAAGTATTAGAACTTTAGATGCGGATTAAGGAACATGTATGCACTAAATGTTGATAATGAGAGACAAACAATGTGGGAAGAGATAAAAGGGATTATGGGATCAATAGAAGGCCCGTGGTGTCTAGGGGAGACTTCAATGTTAAGGTTAACAAAAGGAAGAGAATTGGCAATAGCTACAATGTCCATGCCATGGACTAATTTAAGGCTTTATACAGAAAATGGAATTAATTGCTTTGCTAATGAGTGGTGGTAACTTCACATATAGGAATTTCAGGGAAAATGAGGCTTTTAGCAAACTTGATAGATTCTTAGTTAGTGAGGAAATTTTAGATAGGCATAGGGAGATGGTTTAGAGAAGATTACCAACATCACTATCAAACCACAACCTAGTAGTGTTGGGGGCTATTTGTACGGATTAGGGTCCACAAGCTTTCAAGTTCTTCAACCATTAGTTGAATGAGAGCTCCTTTGATACTATGTTTAGAAAAGCTTAGGGGGAGAAAAATAAAAGTGGTGAAATTCAAGGGGTATTTGAGGGAAATTGAAGAAAGTCAAACCCATGATCAGGGAATGGTAGCATAGGAAGTTAGGAGATTTTCAAAGAAGGATAAAGGAGATTGAATCACAGCAGAGGATATACTTGTTAGATTGCATCTAAAAAGTGGAGAGACATAGTGAGGACAAAAAGAGAAGAATTGTGGAAACTTCATAGAGATGTGGAAAAGGAATGGCATCAAAAATCAAAGGTGAAGTGGTATGTGGAAGGGGATAGGAATACTAGATTTCTCCACTCAATTGCATCATTGAGGAGGAGATCTAACTTCATTCCATACCTTAAAATAGAGAACCAAGTGATAGAAAAACCTTATCAGATCAAAGAAAGCATTGCAAATTATTTTGAAATAATTTACAAAAAGGATAAGAAAGCAAAAGTTAGGGAATTGAGCAGTAAGCTCAAGACGTTGGAGAGACGTAGAGCCAAGGAGTTGGAGAGGAAGATCACGAAGAAAGAAGTGAGGGAGGTCATTGACTCTTGCAATGGGTATAAAGCTACAGGACCGGATGGCTTCAATCTGAACATTTTTAAAAAATAATGGCAAGTAAGAAAATGTGAACTTATAAGATTTATTGTCAAATTTTTCGAGATTGAGGACATTGAGGGGTATATTAATGCCCCTTTCATCACCCTTATACCTAATTGCACTTCCTTAGAAAGTATTAGGGACTACAGACCTATAAGTCTAGTGGGTAGCATCTACAAAATTATTGCTAAGATACTAGCTAACAGATTAAGGTTAGTTATAGGGGAGTAATCAGTAACCAACAATTTGCTTTCATCAAAGGTAAGTAACTTGTCGATTGTTCCCTTATCGCCAATAAGGTAGTGGATGTCATGATGAAGGACAAGAGAGGGGTTTGTTCTTCAAGGTAGATTTTGAGAAAGCTTATGATATAATTAGTTGAGACCTTCTTGACTTTATCCTAGGTAAAATGGGGTTTAGGAAGAAATGAAGAAGTTGGGTTAGAGCTTTCATTTCAACAGTTAGGATTTCTATGCTGGTCAATGGAATCCCTATCAAGCAGTTTAGGAGAAGGAAAGGGCTCAAACATGGATGCTCGTTATCTTTATTTCTTTTTAACTGTGTCGTTGAAGCTTTTAGTATACTCATGAGTGAGGCGGTTATGTTAGGTGTCTATAAAAGAATAGATATAGACACTAGTGGGCTCGTTGTCTCACATCTACAGTTTGCAACTGACACTATCATTATGTGTAGGTCAGAATGGGAATCAATTAGGAACGTAAAAAGAATTTTGAGATGTTTTCAATTAATTTCAAGGCTTTACACCAATTTCAAAAAAGCAGTCTCTTTAGGATAAGGCTTGAGGAGGAAAGAGCAGTGGAATAGGCAAGTAGGATTAGGTGTAAAAGGGAGAAATTTCCATCTAGGTACCTTAGGCTGCCTTTAGGTGTCAAAACCAATTTCAAAGATATCTGGAGGCCAGTAGTGGAAAAGTTTGAAAATTGGTTAGTAGGTTGGAAGGATAGAATGTTGTCCTTAAGAGGTAGAGTCACTTTCATTAACTCAGTCCTCACTAGTCTATAAGTTTTTAATAAGTCGTTGTTCAAATCGCTGGTAGGGGTAAGTTAGGAGCTAGAAAAAATTCAACGAAGATTTCTTTGGAATAGGGCATCTGATGAAAGAAAGATTTATTATGTGGACTAGAGGACACTTTATACATACAAGGAGTTTGGAGGGTTTAGGTGGGTCAATTTGTAGACTAAGAATTCTGCCTTATTGAATAAATGGATATGGAGATATGAAAATGAGAAATATAGTTGGTGGATGAGGACTTTAGTTGAGAAGGATGAGGGAGACTCTATCACTCTGTTACCAGTGTCAGGGAAGCCCAACAAACAATTACTCATCTTGAAAAACATTGTCAAACCTATCAGAAAAGGGGGAGAGACTAGCATCATTGTTTCGAGAAGGGATTGGCTTCATTTTAAGTACAAGGGATTATCTTGATTTTTGGAATAAGGAATGGATTGAAAGGTTGATTTTGAGGCAAGCTTTCCCCATAATTTATGCCATAACAAATAACGAAGTTTGCAAAGTTAAGGAGTATGGTGACTGGACTAAAGGATAGTGAAAGTGGAGAATTGAGCTAAAACGCAGCCTATTCGGGTGGGAAAAAGACTAGTGGGATCATATGATTAGAATTATTAGTGACAACCTTATAATAGATTGTTATGAGGACAAGGTCATTTGGAAATAGAGGCCAAATGGAGAATATTCTATCATTTCTTACTGTAGAACTATAATTCCAAGAAATGGGGTCATGAATGAGCATTGGAAAAAATTATGGCAAGGAATAGCCCAATGAGAGTTGGAATCTTCTGTTGGAAAGTCTTAAAAGGTAGATGTTATTGATTTCTCACGCAAGTGCACATATTGTTAATAAGTAATATAATAGTAAGCAAAATTTGTTCTCATGGAGAATTGAATTAATTCTTAATTACTAACTACTAAAATTTTAACACCCTAATCTTATCCAAACAACTTAATTATTAGAAAGAAAAATTGAAACTAATAACTAAAACTAATATAAAATCCATCAACAAAATTATTTTATTAAATTCAAGTGACTACCAAACCTATGATTATGATATCTAATAACTCTATGATTAGAGTTATCTGAGCTTAATTTAATAGTAATTTAGCTTAGCTCTTGTAATCATGCATAAAAACTAATAGATTTTATTTAATTATTTTAAATTAGTTAATTTAGGTGAGTCAATCTAATTTTAGTTACTTTTATGCTTAATTAGGTGTTAATGTGGTTAAGATAGGTTGTTGCTAATTTATTTGTGCTTTTGTAGTTGTTTAATGAAGGAAGAATTTTAATGGAAGAATGAGAGCAACTTTGAGGTGCAGACTTCCACTGCATATATTTTGTATTTCAGGCATAACTCTCTCTACAAAACTAAAATGAGATGATTCTTAGATCACTAGAAAGGTAAGAGAAAACTCTACAACTTTCATGTTTACCACTTTGCCCATTTCGGCTTGGAAGGTGGTTAAAAATCTTATCAAATTTGACACACTGTATTTGTCTTAGAGCAATTACGATTTTTGTTAATTAATTAGGTAAGGCTGTGATCCACGTAGTCTAATGAGGAAATCTAGATTGGAATTGACTTCTTTCTTCACCCAACTTGGCCTAACTTTAAAGCCTATAAAAACAACCTTTTGGGAGACTTAAAAAAAAAAAAAAAAAAACACTAGATTGACAACTAAGAGTCAAGCCACAAAGTTATTGAAGTTAAGAAGAATTTGAAAGATTCAAAGAGATTTAGAGATCAAGAATACAATTCTTGGGTTTTTCTATCTTTTTTTTATTTTTTTATTTTTCTTAGTTTGATTTAAATGTTTAAATTTTGTTTGATGATGATGTGTGACTTGATAGGGAACTAATTCATTAATCTAACATTATAATTGAACTCAATATAGAGTCTGAATTATTTATCTCTCTTTTACTTATGTTTGATGGATTTAAGTTATTTATTTTATTCTATTCTTAATGCTTCTAATTGACTAGCCACCAATAAGATTGAATTGGAAACTTAATGACGAAGGAGATCTAAGTAGACCTAAAATAGAATAGTGTATGATCGAATGCACTTATTTGATGAGGTGATTTGATTTGCATATAGGGTAGACATACACCTATAAGCCATACATAGCCATGATTAAAGCATGAACTTAATGAATCTTTCTTCAATATAATTTGCATAGATATATAGTAAATTAATTGGGAGAGGTATTTTTATGAGAAACTTGACAAAGACTTGTTAATAATTTAGGACTCTAGATTATCAACTTAATCCATTAAACTAAGTTAAGAGAGAGAGAGAATAATCAGATGAAGTATTAAGAGACATCATAATCTTAAGTCTGGTAGTTAAGTGAGTTTTATAAAAAAAATTACTATTTAATTTTAGTTTCAGTTTATTGGTTTAGTTTTTCTTTTTAATAATTTTAAATTCAATTGTTTGGATAAGATTAAGGTGTTACAATTTTAGTAGTTAACAGTAAGAAGTAATTCAATTCTCTGTGGGATCGACAAACTTCTCATTATTATATTATCTTTTTGATACATATACTTGCGTTGGTAGAAAATTGAACAGTAATATCCCTCAATACTTCATCTAAATATTGTCTCTCTCTCTTAACTCAGTTTAATAGATTAAGTTGCTAACTTAAAGTCCTAAATTATTTACAAGTCTCTGTCAAGTTTCTCATAAAAATACCTCTCTATTTAATTTACTATATGTCTATACAAATTATATTGAAGAAAGATTCATTAAGTTCATACTCTAATCCTCACTACGTATAGCTTATAGGTGTATGTCTACCCTGTATGCAAATCAAACCACCTCATTAACTAAGTGCATTCAATTATACGCTATTCTATTCAAGGTATATCTAAATCTTTTTCATCAAGGTTTAACTTAAATTTCCAATTCAATCTAATTGGTGATCAGACAATTAGAAATATTAAGAACAGAATAAAATAAACAACTTAAATCCATCAAACATAAGTAAAAGAAAGATAAATAAATTAGACTACATATTGAATTTAATAATAATCTAAGATAAACAACTTAGTTCCCCATCAAGTCACACATCATCATCAAATTAAAGTTAATCATCAAAACCAAAACCAAGAAAATAAAATAACAACAAAAAGATAAAAGAAACACAAGAGTTGAATTCTTGATCTTCAACGCTTCTTAAATTCTTCAATTTCTTCTTTAGCTCCAATGAGACTTTTCTTTAATCATTTTGTGGCTTGATTTTCAACTTTCAATTTAGTGTTTTGTTCTCTCTTTTTAAAAGTCCTCCAAAAGGTTGGTTTTATAGTGCTTTGAAGATAGGCCAAGTTGAGCAAAGAAAGAATTCAATTTGAACTAGAATTTTCTCATCAAACTATGTGGGCTGCGGCCTACTTCCTCCAAAGTCGCAGCCTTGACCATTTAAAAAGCAAAAATCATAATTGTTTTAGGACTGTTGTAATGCCTCAATTTAGACAGGATTTTTGACCACCTTCCAGGCTGAACTGGGTAAATTGGTAAACATGAAAGTTGTATATTTTTCTCTTAAATTTCCAATGGTCAAAGAATCACTTCATTTGGAGCCTTGTAGAGAGAGTTGTGGCCAAAATACCAAAACATGTGCAGTGGAGATTTGCACCTTGAAATTACTCTTCTTCTTCCACTAAAATTCTTCTTTCATTAAACCTACAAAAGCATAAATAAATCAATAAAAATCTATCTTAATCACATTAACACTAAATTAAGCATAAAATTAACTAAGATTAGATTGACTCACCTAAATTACTACTTTAAAATAATTTAAATAAAACTTACTAATTTTTATGCATTACTACAAGAACTAAGCTCAATTACTATCAAAATTAAGTCCAAATAACTCTATATCATAGAGTTATCAATAGAGTCTCGGTAAAGGCAGGATTAGTAAAGAGGGGGTTACTTCAGGCAGACTTGGCAGTGTGTGTTCTTTGTAGGGATAGGGAGGAAACTGTCGATCATCTTTTCTTTAGATGTACAGAAAGTTGAAAGATATGGTCAACATGGATTAACCTTTGGGGCATCAATTAGGCAGCCTAAGCTTATGTTATACAGTTCTTCCTAGACTGGAATGAGCTCCTACTTAGCGTTCTTTGCCATATTATGATCCATTTGGCTTTGGAGGAATGAAGTGGTCTTTCAAAGAAAAGTGTGGGATAGAGAACAATGTTAAGACATTATTAAGATTAGGTTTGCTTGGTGGGCAAGGGCAAGAGGGCCAAAAGACTTCCAACAAATGGAAGAGATCATTAGATACTCTGAGATAAGCCAATTTCAATCTCAAAAAGTCAAGAAGAGGCAACAATTAGCTTAGGAACCACCCAAAAAAGGGTGGCTCAAATTTAATGTCGATGGAGTAGTTAAGGGGAGTCAAGGCTTAGCAGCAATTGGGGGAGTCTTAAGGGATGAAAAGGGGTCGGTTAACATTACATTCTCTAAACTTGTGAGGAGCAATAAGGTAAACACGATCGAAATGTTGGCAATAAAGGAAGCTTTTAAAATGTATGGGGCCTTGAAATAGGCAAGTAGGCACTCAATAATAGTGGAAAGTGACTCCACTAATGTAGTTAATTGGGTCCCAAACCTAGACAAAACCCCATGAAGGTTGAAGAGAGAAACTTTAGGACTCGAATGATTTAAGAAGAAGATAACAGAGTGGTAGCTTAGAAAAATTCTTAGAGAAGCTAGTGAAATGGCTAATGGCTTGGCTAAGTCAAGGTTCAAAGAGAGAATGATTTTATTCTTGTCACGGAGTACTGGCGGAAAAGTCCTAGGTAGTTTCTCAATAAGGACTGAAAGTAGTTAAGTGTCTTATATGTTTTCTTATTTTTTTGTGAATTTTTTATTATGTTATTTACTTTTTTAAATTTAGTGCATATTTGGCTTAGCTTTTTTTCAGCTTATCTATCTTTTAAAAGTAAAAGTCAGGCCAAATATGATCTTTTGAAAAGCTCTTAAAAAAATAATTTTTTTTAAGAACAAAATTAAAAATAATTTTTTTTAAGAACAAAATTTAAAAAAAAAGTTTAAAAAAAAAGCTCCATGAAGGAGCTTTTTCTTCTCTTTTTTTAAAAACACATTAATTTTCAGGAAATACCCCTCTCTCAATTAATCTCCCTCTCTTTTCCTTCCCTTTACAAATTACCATTCTTCAACATAAATCATGATTTTCCTCTTCTCTATCTCTCTACAAAAACTAATAAAAAAATAAAAGACCCAACAACAGAATATCAAAATCTAGAATTTGATAGTTCTTACAAAGATTAAGAGAAAAAAAATCTAAAATTCAAATTTGCATTCAAATACTATTTAAAGATTTTCTTTTTTTTTCACCAAAAAGGATTTTAATATTAAATACATCGTTTCCTTTTTTCTCTTTTTTTTAAGGAATTGAAGCATCCTGGTCTGATTGCTTGTTAGATCAACAAAAATTTAATACTATTACTACTATACAAGTTTGAAAATTATTCTTTTTTTTTATTGATTTCTTTGATTTTAACATCTGAAATTATATACAAACTTGATGCACTACATTATAGCTTATTATGTGATTGAAGATGGCATGAATACCCTTTATGATAATTTTAACCGAAATTAGAGCTTATATAATTTATTTTGTTAAACAGTTTATCAAACAACTTTAACTTAATTTTAAAAGCTATTATTTTTCATAAGAACTTAATAATAGCTTTTAAGTTAAAAAAAAAGATAGGCCAAACAAGCTCTTATTATGATGTATAGTTGACTGTTTTACTTCAAGTATTGCAGGGGTGTGGGTTTTGTTTTTTCTTCTTTCTCTAGTCGTGCAACTAGGTGATAGTATAGAGGAGACATTTTCATGAAAGTCTATGGTATAATTTTTTTTTTGGTACTTTTCTATCGAAAAATGAGGAAAAGAAAAAAGAAAAAAGAAGAAAAAAAAAGGAAGGAAAAAAAGAAAAGGAAAAAGATAATGAAAAGGGAAGAAAAATTGCAAAAAAGAGTCCAAAAAAAAAAGAGTAAAAAAAAAGAAAGAAAAGGGAAATGATTTTTATGTAGCCTTAGGCTTCCTTTTAGGGGATGTTAGGTTAGGGTTCGTGGTTGGTGTGGTTTCTACTCTAGTGTTTGCTTGGGGGCTAACTAGAGGGGTTTCTTGTTATTTCTCTTTTCCTCTCTTACTTTGTTTTTGCAGAGGGCTACCTTTTGGTCTTTTTGTCTTGGTTTCCATCTAAGGTGTTTGTTCTTAGGGGAGGGGGGATGATTGAGGTTGTTATACTTAGTTGATTTATAGGGTTGTGTTTAGTCTTAAGGTCTTGTGTTGAACTGGGATGACTTCTCTTTTGGTTGTTTCTACTTTAACCTTGGTGCTATTTGCAATGGATGTCTTCTTCTCTGTTTAGGTTTTGATTCCTTTCCTTGTCTCGGTTTCGTTCTACTAGTCTACTTCATGTTTCATCTTTTTGGTTCGTTGGCTTTATTCTGGTGTTTAGAATTGATTTTCAGATCATTCTAGACCTTTTTTTGGTTCTTTAGGATGGTGTGACCATGCTTCTAGTTTCCCTTAATGTGATGAGTGTTCTTTCATTGTTTCAAATAGGAAAAAAGAAAAAAAAGTAAAAAATGAAAAGGAAAAAAAGCGTAAACAAATAAGCAACAGAAAAATATATATTACAAATAAAATATAGTGCAAAAAAAGAAAGAAAAAAGAAAATAAAAAAACTAAAAAAATAGATGAGTGAGTCATTTAGTGTTTTCTCTTTTTGAACAATATTGCTATATTGTGTTCTCTTGGGATGTTGCAGTGATGGAGGGGGGAGAATTTCCCAAGTGAAGGGGAATAGGAAAGAAAGGGAGGGCTTTGTGGTGATGGTTTGTTGGGTTTAGGGTGTGGTGGGGGCCTTTGGGTGATGGGGGATGGGAGGGGTTTGTGCTTATGGATGTTGGGAAAGGGGGGAATGAGTGCTTCTGGTTGATGGTGAGAAGGTTAAGGCTGAGGTGGGAAGATGGTGATATTCATTAAGGTTGGGTAGAGAGGATGGTGATATTCCTTTATCTAAAGGATCTTTTTTGTTAATAGGGTTTTTGAGGAGTTCTTGTTATAGGTCAGTAGTCATGTCTTTCTTGATTGTCTTGTTCTACTACTTTTATGGTTCATTATTGCTTTGTTTGGTTTTTGCTCTATTTCTGCCTTGGTTTTTGTTCCGCATGTGGTTGCTCCCTGATCCTTCTTCCCTCTTTTAAGGATGATCTAGGGATGTTGCTGTAGGTTTCTTCATTCTTAACGTGTCCTCTTTTTGAGTTTGTGCATGCGTTTGGCTTTCTAATCGAGAATATTTCAATCGTATTATGGCTCATTTTTCTGTTTTTGTGTTGCTTTTTGTCGAGGAATTTATGATGGAATCTGTTAAGAGAGCTTAAACTAATTCATAGCGGCAGGATGCAATAACAAAGCCTTCATGATAGGGATTAAGCCTACAGTTGTTGACTGTGATTCAACTTGTATTGGCATTTGACCTTTTTGTAGTCTGAATACCACTTGCGATGGTTCTACATGCTGCAAGAATGTGATACCGTCCACCTCTAAGTATTTAATGCTACTTTTGAGAGAAAAAATCAAAGTCAGAAGGGTGCAAGTTAGCCTTCCTAACATAAGAACAATGGCTCTACGTCAATATAACATATCAATCTTCTATGTAGAATAAGGATTATTTTTTACTTTTCTTTATTAGGGAATTCCGTTGACAGATTTTGCATGTGGCTCTGCTTTGTTCACTTCTTGAATTGGTTTGTTTTTGGTGCTGGCTTATGGAAACCACCATGATGTTTTTGGATATGTTTGATTTTTTTTTCTTTTTCGTGTTGGGGTCCTTTTGGATTTATGTCAAGGAATTAATATAGTTTATTGTGATGTTTGTACAGTCAACAATGAACTAATTAGGGAGGCTAGTTTTTTGTTCTCGCTACTTTTGTTTGTTAAGCAGCATGTTAAGAGGAAAATGTATAGTGTTCTCTATTGCCAAAGCTAGGTTCTTATGCCACCAAAAGTCTCTGAAATCTAAGACTTTGGGTGAGCATACTAGCTATTGGGCAATCAATAAAACAACCATTTTTCAAAAAAAAAAAAGGTGATTGGTCAAATTTAATTTGCATTTGTCAAAGGAAGACAATTAATTACTTGACTGCACACTTATTGCAAATGATGTTTTAGATCATATGATGAAAGAAAACAAAGACGGAGTCCTACTTAAAGTAGATTTTGAAAAAGCTTATGACAGTATCAACTAGAGTTCGTTAATACTTTCATGGAAAAGATGGGTTCGATACGAGATGGCACGATTGAATTAAGGCATGCATCTCTATAGTGCCAATCTCGATATCGATAAGTGGAGCTCTTACTAGACAATTTGAAATGAGAATAAGGCTACAGTAAGGATACTAATGTCACCTTTCATGTTTAACATTGTAGTGGAATTATTTAACGATACGATGCATAAGGCGGCAAAAGTTTAGCTGTGCAACAAGATTGTGATAAGAAAGAATAGTCTTAGAATATCGCACCTCCATTATGCAAATGACACAATGGTGTTTTGCAAACTAGATAGATAGAGATAGGTTGATGAATGTAAAGAAAGTACTAAAATGTTTTCCTACAATTTGAAGGCTTAAAATAAACTTTTAAAAATATTGTCTCTTTGGAATGGAACTGGAGGAAACAATTCTGACAAATGGGTTGAGTAAATATCTTGCAAGGTTAGGAAACTTCCCATGTCTTAGGTTTCCCTTTTGGCACGAATCAACACTCAATCAAAATGTGGAGGCTAGAGATAGAGAGGTTTGAGTCGAGGTTAGCCACTTGGAAGTCCTAGATGTTATCGATGGGTGGGAGAGTCACCTTGTTGAAATTAATCTTGACAAGTCTACCGGTGTTTTACATGTCTTTTTTCTAGATGCTTAATGGCGTGAAAGAGGAACCAAACAAAATTCAAAGGAGATTCCTTTTGAATGGATAAGTAAAAACGAAAAAAATCTACTATGTAAATTGAGAAATGGTCTACACCTATAAAACTTAGGGGGGATCAGACCTAGTGGATTTATAGGTGAAAATCGGGCATTATTGAATAAATGGATTTGAAGGTATGGAAATGAGTAGGGTGACCTATGGAGAAGGGTGATTGTAAAGAAAAATGGAGCGGATCTAAACAATTTTGAGCTTATTATGTTGTATTGTGGTGGTTTAATTTTGTTGATGGCTGTTGTCAAGGGATGAGACTATATCCTCATATATAATCCTTGTCCCTTAAGGTCTATTTATGCCTAGCAGGTGTTTGATGATTCACTATCTCAATGTCAAGCACCACTCAAGGTGTGATGTTGGCCTTGACTCAAGGTGCATTTAGCTATTAGTTGTCTTTATGGGGACTTTTTGTATGTTTATTTTGATAGGATTGAGTAACCTATATAGAAGTTTGACCCTTGTTGGGATACAATTGATGAAACTTGTATCTTTACCTCCTTCTATTAGAATCTATTATACTTTTCAAAAATAAAAAATAAAATAGATTTATAACTAAAGGAAAAGAAAAAGAAAAAAAAACTTAAAAATATTAAGCAGGCATGAAAGTCCCAAAAATACAAAAAATAAAACATTATTTTATCTATGGAATCTTGACCTTTTAATTTTAAAACTGAGAGAAAAACATAAGCGATTGAAAGAGGAAAGAATGAAAACATAAGTGATGTGATAAAGACTTTTTAACTTTATTTTCTTTCATTGATAACATTTAATTGTTTGGATACAAGGATAACATATTTACACTACAAGCATTAAGTAGACATTTGGTAAAAATTTATACATGGGGCAAGGAAGGGGGTACAAAGAGGGGACAAAAGATTTTTGTTCGTAACTTGTTTGGTGTATTTAACTAATCGTGAGCATTAACTATGGTGAAGTAAGTCTTCATCCAATATGAAAAGCCTAGAGGCTTGCTTCAACATAATGTACTCCATGATATTCATTAATAAATGAAATATTTGCTTTTTTAAAAATATAATAATAAATGGTTGACATGTGATGGGGTGAAGGAAAAAAAGATCATGTCAACAGCCAAAAAACCATATCAACAACGCATTTTGCTACGTCACTTGTCGCCTAACTACTTTTTTTATCACCTGGTCACATCGATATGTTCTGTGAACAAAAAATAACAATTATCAGTGAACCAAATGACAATTATCTTTTTGTCTGTGTAAGAGCTTATTTGGTCTAATACAAAAGTTTAAAACTCATTTGAATGCAATAAAAAGTAAATACTTATTGAACTATGATATCTAATTGAGGAGTTTTTTTTATGTAATATGCCCATTTAAAATGATAATTGGAGATTTTGAAAGTAGATAGAGAAACAATAGGAGTAGAATTAATTATTTTAGTTAGATTTTTGAAAGATTTGGATAGTTAAAATTAAATAATCTGATGAATAGATTTATTTGATAAATAAAATAAATTTAAACATTATCTTATATGTCGTGATAATAGGTAAGCTATTCTCATGGACGTTATCGTTAACAAACCTTACACAACTTCCTAGTGGTTCCTCTGTGGGAGGGTTCAAGAACTGTATCCTGCATTTGTTATACAACTTCATTGGTGAAGTCGGGTGCGAGAAGTGGAATGGAATAAAATAGAGAGAAAAAAAGGAAAGAGAGCACGTACCACCCAAGTGACCTAACCTTATATTCTGGGGTGACCCTCAATGTTGCACAACATTAACACCAACACGCTCCCTCGAAGAACCAACTACTTCCCTTTGTTGAAAATTGAGATAACCAAGACAAAAATGACTATTTTAATAGCATTAATTGGTTGTTGTGTTGAATTTTCAACTTAAATGTTGCTTCGGACTTAGCTTCCGTGATCCGTAGCAATTTCTTCGATGGGAATGCTACAAACACCTCATTACGAATTGAACAACGAGCAAAATAATGCCAAAGGAAGGATTGTGCGCAGCTTCCAGATGGACTTCCACTGATTCCATCTCTGTCAAAAGATTGCCTTTTGTTCCATGTAATAAGGGGCGAGGTTTCCCTTTGACTCTCCCTTTTTTTTTAACACATCTTTTCACATGATCATCTGTTTTATTTGAACCTAGGAAAATGAGATTCATGGGATTTTCAAGGGGACAATACCGAGTTGCCTGGCTTATTTGAGTTTTGTTCTCCTAGTTGTTTTTTTCTTTATCTCAACTCTTTAAGGTTCAAAACTGACCACTATCATGGGGAAAATTAACTAGAATTGATATTACAATTCTTTAGTTGTAACTGTTAATTTTCCTTTACCTGTACAGATTAGGCCATTGTTTTAGATACTGATTGCAAGGGAATGTACGAGAATTAATGTAACAGCACCACTGATCCCTATCAAATAGTATATAGATGGTAGCTAGACTAGACATTACTTTTGTTTTTTCCTTTTCGATTTTTAAATTTTAGAATAGATAAATTATTTAGCCTCCCAGTCCTAAATAAAATGTATTGTAACTCACAAAAATCATGCATTAAAAATTAGTGTCAATAAAGATTTACAGATAAAATTCGAATCTAAAAGTCATATAATCTTTATAGTGTTATCAACTATGTTATCCTACCTAGTAAATAAAAAAGTTATATAGACTAAAATAAATACTAACAATTTTTCGGTACTTAACAAATTTCAAAGAAGAGACACAAACGGAAGTATAAACCATGGAGTTTTATTGGGAGCATTCAATGTTCTTTATTTTTCCATCGTGTTAATGGATATACCTCATAATTAAGCTGGTAGGACGAGGGGAAGTACACTTGGATTCTAAGTAGTAACTTGTCTTGCTTCACATCTCTTAAGGATAGATACTTGACCGTATCAGGCTTTATTCGAGAAGACAAAACAAATTACTCTTTCACTTTCTGCTAAGAAAACAATTGGTATTGCAGCCTATAAAAGACCCTCAACTTGTTATTTTAAAGAAAACAATTTCTGGTTACAGTAGTGTCAGTCAAATGCAACGCAATAAATTTTACTCATTCTAGTCCCCCATCTTTGAATATTGGTCAAATTGACAGATAAAGCATTCTTCTACCCATTTGTATAATGAATAATCCAACACCTTTTAATACTTAAAGTTAGCCTAGGTTAGGCATCACCAAGGGACAAGTTTTACACTTGGCTTTTCACGCTCTTTCTTTATTATTAATACTACTCCATTTAGATACTCAGGATTGAAAAAGTTGCTTCTTCTACAGTCTCAACTGGCTTTTCAAGTAGGATACAATGCCAAAAGAATTATACTATGTTCCGTTTGGACCTTTATTGCAATACCAGGTTAATTTATTTCCCTCTAATTTTCTTTTAATTAACTCTTTACCGGGCAATCTTTCTTAAAACATGTTCTTGAGAAGTAAAGCCATGAAATATTTAACCTGTCGTTCATATGAACCCCCAAACTCTAAAGATTAAAAAATACCATAATATCAGAATTTTAAATCCTTCAATAACAATATTAGACAATGCAATGGACCTAATGGTCTCCGGAACCAAGGTTATGCATATAAGGAAAACCAAATTGAACAGGTTAATTAAAAATGGAAGACAATTAGACAAAGTGGCAATAATTAGATGATGAGAAGATAATGCATGCATGCTCTTAATCCAAATCCCAATGCATCTTTACATCAAATTTGGCGCCCATCGTGATAAAAAAGTAATATGTCTCTCCTCAAAAGTCTTTGCAGATTTTTGACATATAGTGTGACCTTGGTGGGAGTATATATTGGGAATCAAGATCTTGCCATGTTCGGCAAAGGATAAAGAGGGTCTGAAAGTCGTATCTCTAACTTGGGATACCTAGTTTTCCCTATTTGAAAATACATACATCCCATGGGAATCGAATACGGTATTGGATTGGGACACTTCCTTTTGAAATAAGATGCTGTTTTACACAGAAGGGCCTGTTTGAGGGCTAAACTCTACTGTATCAAGAGCCAGTCGCTACCTTACTCTCAGTAATGTATATGTCAAATGTTGTTCGAAATTAACCATGGAACACAAACATTAATAGCTCTTAATTTGCTCTGTTGAATTATCTCTCATCACCATCATCGTCGTCATTAGGTCTTAAGGGGATTCACGCTAGGCTTTAGGATCAGAATTTCTTTTATTAGCCACATGGATTACGTAAGCAGAGATAGTACGCCTCAATTTCTCGATTGGAAGTTCACTTTTTATATATTTTTTTGAATAAAGAGCGAAATATATATTAGTAGTGCGAAATTGTATTAAGCAAATAAAGTATCTATATTGATGTGGGTCCCTTTGGGTCAAAGCATGCTGCCATGTTAATTCTTCTTGTGATTTTAATTACTAGAAGTAGGTCTTCCTAGTGAATTGTTTTGTTCAAAAAAGCATGCCTATGTGTCCTTCTCACATGCAACCCAACATGCCTTCCCCTCCTTTAAGTGTGTTCATACCTATATACTAATGTGCAACAAGGGATGCTCCAAAAACTTCACAAATCCTATAAAAATATAGGATAAAGGCGTTCCCCATGGGATTGAAAAAGATGAAAAAAGCTCCACATATTAGCTTCAAAAGCTGAGAAAGATTGTGGAACTTATCATTATAATTGGCTTAAATTGGATGCACATGGCTGAGATTATGATATTCCATATGTTTTTTTTCCACGTAAAAAGGCTCCCTCTGCATTAGTCTAGGGCAACATGACCTTTTCTATGTATGTGCAGAGAGAGAGAAGGAGGATTAATATTATACGTAAATATTATATATATATATATATATATATATATATATATATAAGTGTTTAGCTTGTTTGTTTTCTCCATCAGAAGAAAAAGCCTTTAGACTTGTATAATTATAAGGCTGAAAGATAAAAGGTCGGTAAAAAATATAGTTATGGAAATGATGGGTACTGACAATGGAATGATCATGGGAATGATAATTAGATTGTGATCATGCATTAGGCAATCATATGGTGCAGGTTAGTCTATTACACACCTTTTTGAGTTTGGATAAAGTTATTCGGAGTCATGCATGCTCATAAATACTAGTGATTTTATTAGTACATTCCATGATTAGTTCCTGATTCAACTGAGGCTCTCTCTCTCTCCCGCCTGCAACCTTCTCATGTCAGAATCTTTGGAGAAGATATTATAGCCTCAACTCATTAGAAATCAATAGGGAAAAAACTTGAATATCAGTGGAAAAAGAAAATTGCAGGAAAGTTCATTCAAGGAGCACATGTCAATCATGGGTATTAAGCTTGCTGATGAGCCCATGATTGCACTTAATCAGTGGGCAGGACAGGACTGCAGAGGAGAAATCATCAGAAAATTTATGCTTATGGCCCAAGGGATATAATTAACCTCCAGGTAGATGAATAATGAGTTGTACTAATGAAATCACCTGAATAGTCTCAAAGCCCATGAAAAACGCTTAGTCATGGTAACTTTGCCAAAATTCATGGCATGGGAGTGCCCTTGCACGCAGGTGATTTCCTACTTATGCTTCATCTAATTATTAAAACTTGGACTTTTAGTAGGAACACCTCTCTTAGCTTAATTAGTCAAGTTGGAGGAAAGTTTGACATTTGAAGAAAGCTTTTCATGGTTTAGTGATGGACTGCATGTATATTTTTGCTGTTTAACTTTCCATTCTCAAAAATCATGGTATCATCACATTAGAAAAAGTGCTCGTATTGAGCGATTCATGATGAAGGGCAACTGTGCTCATGCGAGCTTATGAGGGTCCAATCAGAATCAAGGGCCCACACTAGGATCATTAACAAGCATGGGAGATTGCTCTCTGCACACTCATAATTTGGGTTAGAAAACCATGAATGGATTTGAAAATTTCTCCGGGGGCAACTCTGGTAAAAAAGAATAAAATGGGGAGAATGTGATGGGACTACCTCCTTATTTAAACACCCAACATGCAAACGGCCGATAAACAAGGCCAGCTATCATTCTCTTCTTAAAAATCATCACTCTGATATCGCTCTATTCCTTTCAAGACTTCTCCCTTTTTACTTTCTCTCTTTCTGTCTGTCTAAGACACACACACACACAAACAAAACTGTCCCCAGAGAGACAGACTCTAAAAGAAAGGCAGAGACACAAAAGTTTTTCTTCCTTAGCAGCCCATCAACTCCGAAGCTTTCTTTTATCTTCATGGATTTCAACAACTCAAAAACCAACTCACCTTCCTCTTCTAAAAACAAAAGAAAGCAGCATCAGCAGCAACCTCAACAGCAACAAGAAACAAGATTCTTGGGAGTACGGAGGAGGCCATGGGGCCGATACGCAGCCGAGATAAGAGACCCTTCCACAAAAGAAAGGCATTGGCTTGGCACCTTTGACACTGCCGAGGAAGCTGCCTTAGCCTATGACCGTGCCGCTCGTTCCATGCGTGGCTCCAAGGCTCGAACCAACTTTGTTTATTCTGATATGCCAGCTGGCTCTTCCGTCACCTCCATCATCTCCCCTGACGAATCACAGCATGACATGTCATCCATTTTTACCATTAATCCCCCTTTCCACCAACAAAACGATGCTAACCAGAACCACCTTTTCTTCACTCAAGACCCTTTCAGTGCATGCCAGTTTTCGTCCGGGTTACCCGCTGGTGACGGGTGGACCCAAGATAGTGATACGGTGGGGTCTTACAGGCCCATTACTGGTGTCATGGATGCTGGAAATGGTGGTTCTCAACATTTCAGCGATGACTCTGAGCTGCCACCTTTGCCTCCTGATGTCTCCTCCACCTGTTACGGGTCTGGAAGTGTTGGACCAGATATGGGTTATGGAGCTTGGAATGACGCAGGCCTTTTCGGGTTCTCGGATCAAAGCACAAATGGGTTTGACTCGGCAGTGAGTGGACCGTATTTGGGCTTTAATACTTACGAGTTTGTGCAGCACAGCCCACTCTTTGGGAGGGTGCCATCGGTTCCTGATACGGTAACTGACGGGTTTGATTTGGGTTCATCGTCGGGTTACTTCTTTTAATAACTGACACAAAAATAATTAAGCACTTGCTACTACTAAAATTAAAATTAAGGTGTCAGTTTAATTTGAGGGTCTTGCTGTTAATGGCTTTCTTATTTTTGATGATTTTGGCGGGACGTGAGTAACGGGTTCTTGGGTTGTTGTTGGATTTTGGTCCATTTTGGGGGAAATGGCCTGCCTGCTTCCAAACCCTGTTTTATGCTTGCTTCATTCATGCCATGCCTTTTCGGTTTTTTTTTTTTTTTTTTTGGGGTGTAAATGTAAAATGTGCAATGATTTTGATTTCTATAATCACCACCAGCAGCTCGAGTGCTTTTCTTTTTTCTTCTTTAAATTTTGAATCTTCCAATGCTTGAATATCTTGTAGTTCTAGTACGTATATTTGAAGAGCCAATATGTCACCCTTCCTACTCTCTTTAATTGTTCTTATTAAACAATTAATTGCTAGTGCTACATGTAAGACTTTGTTAGTAATAGTGATAGTACCATTCCAAATTAATGAATATGGTGATGCATGTATTTTCCATTTTTGTCTCCAACACGACGCCACAAGAATATTTTGACGCATCATTTGTCCATCAAATAAAGCAAAACTGTGGTTGGTTTAGAATCTTAATGAACGTCTGTGCACACAAATCCTGTCTCTGAAATCTTAGATCCTAAAGGGGCGGCTCATGGGATTTTGTTTGTCCTTGTTCTTAATAGGCATGTGCTGTAATAGGGTGCTGCAATCTAAGAATTTAAAGATGGGTTAAAACATGTAGTGGTTGTGATCAAACTTGGTGCCAGCTCTAATCTCCAAATGGGAAGACAAGCACGCCTAGAAAACAGAAAACGAAAAAGAACTTTACAGAGTCAACCATGAAAGATTGAATTTTGAAAGTCTAAACTAACGAACCACCTTTCCTAATAAACGACAAATCGAAAGTTTCGTGTCATACCAGATTTATTTAACGATCGTGGATGCATCCCAGGGCAATGGTAAAATCAGAAATGATGGCCACCCACGCCACTCTGTAAAGAACAAAAGACGCGTATGTAAAATGGAAATGCTGCCATCTTGGAGACGCAAACCCCAATTTTAAATACCTCGGTGGTGACTTTACTATGAATCTTAACCCAGAGCAGATTAGTTGTTTTTGTTTGTTTTTCAGATATTAAGTCATCTCGAAAATAGTAAAACAAAACAAATCATTTAATAATATCTGCTATTGACTACAGTTCTGCCCATTGGTGCATTACTGGAAGTTGGAACTGGGCTTTGGTGATGGAAATTTCAGCTGTTACATTGAACCCAAATGGGAGAGCCAAAGCTAGGTTACAATTTCTTATTCTAGCTAGAAAATCCGCGTGTTGCTGCGAGTTGTATAGTTGATGAAAATTGAATGTTAAAAAGAATGTAATAATGTTTGAATGTTGTACGTTTTTAATAATGTTATGTGTTTAATAAATTTAACATTGCAACTTTAGGTTCTGAAAATGGAGAGAATTTTCAGAATTTGTTTACTGATAGGCCAAACTCAAAGTTGAATGTAGAAAAAGAACATCCATAAAGTTGGTCATACATTTTTTGTACAACAAAAAATCAAAATGATATTATTCTAATGGTTAATGCAACATAGCGATCAATTGTGGTGTACAAAATTTGATTGTTCTTGTATTGTTTGTATATTTTTACCATAGCAACTACAATACATTGGAGCTAAAAAAAACTTGTTCCACCTATGGTAAAATTTAGGATAAAATATTCCCATCTTCTTAAATTTTGATCATAATTACACGGAGATCCATTAGTTTTCAAAATAGATATCCCGTCTCAAAAAAATATTTTTCACTAGACATATAAGTCTAGCCGTTAGTTAACCGTTAGTATTTCGATCAATTTGAAAACATGACAATATTAAAAAGATAATTTTACCCTTAATTAATTTTAAAAAATTACTATTATATAATTTTATTAATTAAAAAACAGAGCTCCCCATCTGGGGAGCATTAGAGCTACCTTGGGGAGCCCGATTTGGGCCTTCTTAAGGGAGCACTGGTGCTCCCTTCCCTTAGGAGCATTGATCTATTGCTCCCCCCGGTGCTTCTCTTTCTTGGGAAGCTGGGGAGCACCGATCGGTGCTTCTTATTTTTTTTTCAAAAATAATAATAATAATTTTTTAAATTAATAAAGAAAAAAAAGAGCATTTTAATCTTTTCATAATCTTTGTTAACGGTATTTACACTTTTGAGGCAGAGTATCTATTTTGAAAACTAATTAACTTATTTAAAATTTTGATTAAAACTTAAAAGGCGGGGCTATTTTACGTTAAAATTTACTCTTTTTTTTTTTATAGTGAAGTTGTCTACAAATTGTTGCTTTCTTTGCAACATGCTTGAACCTCCTGTTTGCACATCATCAAGTATGATGTGAAGTTAGTTGATAGTTTCTTTATACTAATTTAAATAAAAAATACTATCATGCTGCTTAATTTACCTACTCAATTTTCATTTTTCCCAAGTAACTCTTCTGGAAATAGTTCATTTGAAACTTGTACACTTGTCAAAGATAATGGGACTTCCATTTGAGATTGTCTAATGCGAAGTAATGGAGTTTGACAGATAGTTGGTTGTTGACTTGCAAAACTTGTAAACTTTTGTATTGAGGTACTTGAAGCCACAATCTGCTTGAGTCTATTACAATCAAATATTTTAAAAATTGTGTATCCATGATCGATGGCTTTTTATGTAAGTCTTACTCTTAATGTTCTTCTAATGTTGATCACTGGCTTCAAAAGAGATGGAAGAGTCATCTTGTCTAGTGTTCTAATTGCAACAAGCTCTGCAATTGTAGCTCTAATCAATTTTTTAACTTGTTGTCCAAAGGCTAGTAGTTCAATGGTACTAGTTTTATCTTGGACCATTAACAGCAAAATCATTCTCTAAAATATTTTAAAATGCTCTGTTAGATTCTTTGTTTTGTAAAGATGCAGTTTTTAGTAAATTCGATAATAAATAAGTATTATGTTACTTACATAAGAACCGGTGTCTTTTCATCATGTTTGGAGCACCAAAATTTGCCAGCACAAAATCGTAGACCTACTGTGCATTGATTACAAGCATTATAGCACCATTTTTTTGGCTTTTCGACATTGATAATTGTCACTATGACCTCAAATTTGGCATTCTGTCATGGAAAAAAATAGATATATTTTTATATAGTTAATTGTTTTATTTTTCATTTGTGAACAACATGTGAATATTGATTGTCATCAATGTTATAGCATTATAAACAGATAATCTTACCAATACTTACTTGGATCCATAACTAATAAATCTGCCATTGTTGCCTTGAAATACTTGTCTGTTGAGTCAACTGTAAATGTGTTTCTATTTCCAATGCTTGTAAGTGTGGTTGTATTGCTTTTTCTTCATATCTAATAGTAAATGTAGGATTGAATATTGGTACAGTCAATTGACAATTGTTATTGATTGTAATATGACATAGTAGAGTTAATTTGTACATTACCTTGATTTAAGTTCAAAGACCTCTGGAATGTCTGGATCTATGTAGATTCTTGTTAACGTGTAAGGATCCTACAATAAATGATCAGTTAAAGATCAATGTAATTTGTGTGTACAATGATTATTATAGTAAGTAAAAGAGTAGTGAGAATTATACTCATGCTGGTAAGTTTTGATTATTAGTTCTGTAAATGCAAGAAAGGCATTTGTGTTGTTGCAGAAAAGACGTTCTTATTTTATGGTTGATGCTAAGTCTCCACACAACACTACTTTCAGAGTCTCATAATTGATGAAAATTATTGTAAAATATAAAAGTTACACATATGACTAAAAGTTACGCTAAAGTGTTTAAGTACTTGTTTATTTACTTTTCTTACTTTGAGCCTTGAATGTATATGTCACGCTTCTAGACAAGGGTGTTCTTATTATTGAGGTAGACATTTGTTACGGGAGTCATTGTTGTAAGAACTCCAATTACATTTACAGCATTATTAAACATAAACATGAGCATGCAAGTTAGACAATAGATTATACAATATAATTTTATCATTGAGTTTTTAAATAGCAGTACTTGTCAACACTTTCTTCTAGTATATCCTGTCATGGAGAGCTTTGTAATCTCCAAAGTTAAAATAGTAAGAAGGATATATAGTGCTATCTTCATGAATTTCTTTGATCTCTGTTATCCTTGAGAGAATAATCATTAACTCTCCGACAACACATTGATGTTGTTTTTGGGTTTCATTACTCGAAACTTGTCAATCAAGTATCAACCACATTCCTTTAGTATTGGTGCAAAGTGTGGTGAATCTAAACCTCTAAGCATCACTTGCATCACATTTTCTGTCATTTGATAAAATAGCTTATGGTTAGTTTAATATTAATTTATAATTATACAAATATATGTAATATAATGAAACAAAAGTTGTTTTACAGTTTACCTTTTCGTTAGTAACTAAAAAGTCAAGGCTTAGTGAATTATGAGGATTATTTAATGTTGTGGATTGCCACATCCTCAGTACCTTGACCTTTATGACACTTGGTGGTTTGAAGAGTTGCAAATTAGTCAAATATTGCTAGTTCATTTGTAGCTGAAGAAGGGCATTGAATAAATTAGTTCATTAAATGTTAAATGTTTGTAGAAAATAAAAGATTTCATTCATGCAAGTTTTTGCATTTCAATGTTTAGAAATATTGCAATCTAAAATCTCAAATACTAAGTAGATTTAGGAGTTATAAACAGAGAAAATGTATAGGACAAAAGAATTAATTTTAAACAGAAGAAAATCAAAAAGACTAAAAAATAGAGTATAGTTTAATCAAGTAATATAATGTATCGATAATGAGTGCGTAGTACAAAAGAAGTTAGTTCTAGCAAAAGGAAGTAAGAAAAAGTAAGAAAATACAAAGTAATAATTTTTCTAACAAAGGAAAAAATTACAATAAAATCACAATAACCTGTTTAGAGATTGCCAAAAATTTCTCTGTAAACTATGTTTTTGTAAGATTTGACTGTTGTTTGTCGTCATTCAAAACAATAATCTTCAACCCTTGTTGTGATGTTACTCTTGATACAGTTACATATAACTGACCATGTGCAAACACAGGTTTTGGCAAATATAAGCCAACAATATCTAAAGTTTGTCCCTAACTTTTATTTATTGTCATGCTATAAGATAGCCTAACTGGAAACTATTTCCTTTGAAATACAAAAGGCCATTTCCTTTGTTTGATTGTCATGACAATTCTTGGAATAAATACTATACTATTTGCAAAAGTTATTGATAATCTTTTCTTCTATGACATTGCTACTTAATTTGATAATAAAAATCCTAGTTCCATTACATAGGCTAGAATTCTAGTTTACGTTTCTTAACAGCATCGCAATTGTACTTACCTTTAGATTAGTTCATGTTTTGAAATATTAAGAAAGTTAAATGAGTTTAAGAATTCTACTACATATAACAGTTCATGTTTCGAAGAATGATCGAAAGATTTTGATATTTTATTAATGCTATTATACGACTTCAATGTACTTGGAATCAAATCACACATATATGAGTTTATCAAATCGATGATTTCATTATATGGAGTAATGATTGACCTTTGTCTCAAATAACCTTCTTTCGTAAAATTATCTTGAAGATTAACATATACTATTGAGACAATAGTCTCTACTGGATTTTCACTAAAAGGTAATAATAAATCTTCAAGCAACTTTATCCATGATGGCTTTTCTTTTGCCTTATAGAAATAAGCCTCTATTTTCCCATCTCCTAAATATCTAATAACCATTGAGTAAAAGTAGAAACTTCTAATTTAGTTTTTTCATCAAGATTAGGCTATAAAACTCTCATATTTGTTTTCAATCGATATATGTAACAATGTTTTCATAATACAGATTGGCTTATTGATCCGTTAATTCTTTATGATCTAGTTCCAGCTTCCACTATAGACAAAAGTTATTTGAAATCTCCTCCTAACAATATTGTCTTTCCACCAAAAGGTTTGTCAGCACTGTTAATATAATTGTTACTAAGTAGATCTCGTAAACTTTTGTCCAAAGCCTCAAACGAATATCTATGCACCATAGGAGCTTCATCCCAAACAATAAGACTAGTATTCTCAGTCAGCTAGCAAGTTGTGTACTTTTCTTTATTTGACATGTCGAAAACTCTTTAATATTTAATGGTATCTTGAATCTAGAATGTGTCGTCCTTCCTGACAATAATAGAGATGATATTCCAGATGAAGCAACGGCAAGCACAATTCTTCCCGTAGATTTAATTCTTGAAATTATTGTGTTCCATAAGTATGTCTTTCCTATTCCACCATGTCCATACACAAATAGCATATGTCCTTTATTATTTTCTATAGAACATTTAACAACTTCATACATATGTAACTATTCTAAATTCAAGTTTGCTAAGTATTATAAATGCACTTGCTATAGTTCATGTAAGTCGTATTTCAACTCTTCATGAATTAGTCTATTATTCAAAACATACATTGAACTTTCTCTTGGTGTTGGTAGGTTAAAATCTAAAAACGAACTGCAATTTCTATTGAAAATTTGCTCAAGAGCTACTAATGTATAGTTCTTGAGATCTCTATGTGGAATTTCATAGCAATCAGCCCCAAAAGCTTACTTTAATTTATACTTAATGTCTTCACTAAGTAATTTCCAACTCTGTTCCTATAGTTTCAATGGATCTCTAACTTGATAATACATAATGATTGTAACAAATGATTTTTGTATTTGTTCACTTATTGCCCATTCCACAGCTTGTTCAATTGCATCAACACATTCATGAGCATCCCCAAGAAGACCTAATGCCTCACACATTGATTGAAATGCATGGTATACCCCACCTTCTATTGTCCTTATTTCTTCAAAACTTTTTGAACTTTTAACAACATTTAACACGTGAAATGGAGTTCACCTGCTGCTGGATGAATATAAGTGATCTTCCCAATTGATTTACCTCTTTTTCTCTTCTTTCATATTGCCTTAGGCTTTAACCAAACCCATTCTATTGAAAAGTCAGCATAACTAAGTCTTTTTGCTTCTTCACACAGTTGATTTGTTTAGAACCACTCTGTTAGCGTTGTTTTTCTTACATCTAGTCTCTGCGTCACTTTGGACAAATCATTTGCCTCATTAAAACACATATTCTGTTCTTCTAGCAAATGAACAATTAATTTTTCCATTACAGGTTGATGATGATGTATATCAAATGCAAACATTCTCTAACATGATTCGTATGCTGATAAATACCAAAAATCGAAATACGCCATAACTTCATCAAAATTTCTAGTTGCATCATTCTCATGTCTATTAATATTTAAATTACCATTTAGAATTATAACCCTTGCTCTATCTGGACTCTTGTTAATATATTTAAATAAGTACTTTATGGCCCTTGACTTACAACACAGTTCCACATTAACATGAGCATGATATTAACAACTAAATCTACTTTATGAGAAACAACAAACCCATTGTCCAATTCCGCACCATTTTTCACAATAATAGATGACTTGTCTATTATTTCTCTTTTCCTATAAAGAGCATACCCATCTTCACTAACCACAGTTTCAGACTGATACTTATTCGAAAAAAATTTAGAACATTTACCTTTGACCATGCATGGAAAAGAAAGATTTAGAATGTTGTACGGTCCATGAATCGTGAAGTTTGTCACAATTTCATAGCCAATGGGATTATCATTTTTACTTGGTATCTCAGCTGATATAATTATATTCACATCATTTCCATTTCTACTCCTTGTAGCAACATCTAACCAAAGTAGTATGTAAACATGTGAAATACCATGTTTCTGAAATTCAATGGTATATGTCATTACCTTAGATGCAAAGAAAATAAAAAACAAAAAAAAATTGTTAGTAATATACAATAATTAAAACATAATAATATTTATATTAAAACAATATTTAATAGACAAAACAAATAAAAGAAATCTACCTCCACACATTGGTCTAAGATATTTTTTCTTAAGCAAATTTTTCATAAAATAATGTAGTTTTAACTTAACACTTTTGAAACAATATCAGGTTTGTCTTGTGCTCGCTGACCAAGTATGATAGATAAAGCTTCATCGATTTATGACCATCTTGTATTACAATTAAATGTGATGAACAAATTTGGACAACCATAATATTGACAAATGGCCATTGCATCTTGATAATTTTGAAACAAATATCGAGCACTCCCAGTAAAAGTTGCAGGCAAAATGATCATTTTTCTACTGTATTAGCTTATACATCACCTTTCGAAATGGCATCATTCAACCTTTTATAAACTTTAGACCTTAGACTCTTTTGATTATCCCTTATAAATTGTAACCTCATCTCCTCAACTATAGCAAATGCATCAACAATAAATTGTTGAAACAATCTACCACCTTTCAAGAATGTGCTGTATGTAGGATTCTGTTGTTGAATTACATAAGTATAACATTCTTTCATTGTGACCTACTTCCTTTTTGGTTGTTGCTTCACAAGGGAATCGACATAACTAATATCTAGCATATATCCATCCTCCCCATAAGGAAATAACAGAGGATACTGCATTGCCATAAAAGAGGGGTGAAGCTCACTTATTCGTTTAACTCCATTAGTTTTATGCTTAATAATAATATTACAATGACTATTTGATTGTCCTATATCCCTAACTATCAATGTAGCAACTTTTGATGCAATAGGAATTGCATAAGTTCTATCACGACCATTGCGAGATCCAATTCATTTTATCCAAACTAAAGAATCATCCGATTTTCTAAACCTGTCTCTTGCTGTTCTAAACATTTTAACTATTCCATTAGTTTCATCAAGCATTTTAATTAAATCTTCTACTATAGATGTATCGATGACATTATTAGAAATTAAATATCTAAAAACAAGCATTCTATTTGAAACCTCATTTTCAGTATCATATATATAAAGCTGTGCAAATTTTGGTCTATGGCCTAATGCTAAAAGTAAGGAACCAATTCGATTATGGTTTTGTCCATTTATTTTAAAGATATATGGACCTAAAATACTATTTACATTATTATCTATCTTACCTTTTATGGATGTAAATTGAAACATGAAATTGTAAATGATAATGTTTTCTTTAAAATGACTGCTCTTGTACCCTCTTGCATAATTTAACAAAGAGTATAAAAAATCAAGTGCACGTCTAAACAAAGGTAATCAACTGTAACTTGCTGACATCATAATGTAAATGTACAAAAACATGCAATCTGAGTTGTATGAACTCTTTCTTCATACCACATCATAGTAGCACAAAAAGGAAAATACAATTTGGTCTTCCAAAGCTAATGACTGTGTTGTACCTTCCTATTGTTGCAAAAGAGAACAGTAAACTACCAATCACAAAAATTATAGAACTAATAGCGTTAACTTAAATTTATTAAAATTTAAAGGCCACTTACTTGTATATCCATTATTCCTGAACTCATTTGACACTTTAATGTGACTTTGAAACTGTTCAACTCCATAATTAATAATTCTATGACTACCTTTTTGTTTTGCAAACAAATAAAAACCATAAATTGGCAAATTTCAACAGTATTAAACATTCCTTTAACAACTATCAAATAATTGTGTATGTTAAGACAGTCATACAAATATTTGACCATATACCTTGAATGTTATTTCGTGCCTCGATATCACTGGTTGAAGCAAAGTCTATTGTAAATTGATGATCCATAATAGGCACATCATACGGACTTTCAAAATCAGAATTACAACTTCCTATAGTTTTTGTTGATAGATTATGTACAATCGGAACATCATATAAATTTTCAAAATCAAAATTATATGTTTCGTTGACATACTCACAATTGATTGAACTTTGATTGTTCAAATGATAATCAATAGTTTCATAGTTAATACTGTCAATAACATTCCGATCTATTAGTACAGAAGAATAACACATAGTAAATGACAATTCTGAACAATCAATAAGAGGAACATCATAAAGCTCATTAGAAAAAACATCACTATAATTTGAATGATTAGCAGTTAGTATATATCTTATTCTTTTCCTTATACCTTCATTTGATATTGCATTTGTACAATATATACAATACACAAATTAAACTTACAAAATCTATATATTAATTTAATATCTCCTATCCTCAACAGTTGACTTTCAAGTACCAAAAGAGAACTATTTTTACTATATAAGTACAAAGTAAATATTTTTCAAGAAACCAAAAATAAACCATAAGCATTTTAACAATTTATTGTGCATACTTGTCTATAAAAACAAAATACACAAAGAAAAAGTATATGCATAAAATTTCTATTAAAGTAACAAAGTAATGAGAATATAATGAAATAACTTAAAGAGAAAAAATATAAAAAATGGGAATTTATTTGTAACATTATAAACTCATAGGTAAATAAATTTATCCAATTTCAAATGACCGAAAATCCCAAGTACAAAATTCAGTAACTTGAATGACCAAATCTGAGCACTTTAAACAATAAAAGAAAATATTACAATTAAATAATAGACAATCAAACAATTTGAAACCAAATCGAAATAAAAATAAAGAACAGAATATTAAAACCAAAGAAACTGAAATAAATATAAAGAATAGAATAGTAAAACCAAACAAAAAATTCAAAATGAAATAGAAGATTTCATTGTTTTCTTAATATGGCTAAAAAGAGAACAATAAAAGTAAAATGATAACAAAACCCTACAATACATACTAAAACACTGCAACATTAAACCCTAAACCATACCTTAAACCACAAGAAAACAAAAAGCATGAAATCAAAGAATGATAAAATAAAAGAAAAATAAAAAGCTATCATAAAGAGAATATCATCGGATAAACCAATCAATAAAAAGAGCCTATAATTAAAAAGAAAGAATAACAAAACCCTACAACATATACTAAAATACTGCAACATTAAACTCTATATCATACCCTAAACCACAAAAAACCAAAAAACACCAAATCAGAGAATGATAAAATAAAAGGAAAAATAACAATGATAATAAGAAAATATCACCTGTTAAACTAATCAAGAAAAAAAAGCACCCGAGCATTTGACTCAATGGTTGGTGCATGAACCTCCTACCTAAAGAGCAAGGTTCGAATCCCTCTTTTCCCAATTATAAAAAAAAAAACTAATCAAGAAAAAGACCTTAAAACAGAGAAAAAAGAAAACCCTAAACCATGCTTTTGAACTCTTCCAGAAAAGCAATAGGAGGAACCAGTCGTAAAGTAATAAAGGCAAGCATTACTTAATAAACTCTTCCCAAAAACTAATAAAAAGGACCGGTTATCATGCAATGAACCCAAGCAACTGGTTAATAAAGTTCCTCAGAAGTCAAAATCAAATCAACAAACAAATCACTGACATGTTCTTTTTTTTTCTTTTGCATTCATACGCGCAAAACGACATCGTTTTGAAACAATAAGCAAACCCTAAAGCCATCAATCTCACAACTAACTTCATCGACAAAAAATCAAGATCAGCCACTGACAAAAAATCAGCCACCTCAATCGAATCCTAAAACAAAATGATAAACCTATCAATAAAAGAACCGCCTTGTCACTGCAACTCTTACAGCCAAAAACCTATCCGGCAAACCTGATAGCCCATCACCCTCAATCCTCCTCCCTCATTCTTTCTCCCCAACAATTCCATCCAACAAAAACCCGAGCCCTTCCCTTGACAAATAAATAGAACTCTTAATACCACACTCTTTCTCATCCAACCCCCATAGCCACCCCTCAGACAGTGAACCCTAAAGCCTTTCGTTCCTCCATCCTTGTCCTTCATTCCTCTTTTCTTCCACTCAATCAAAGTAGTCAACAACCAAAATTGTAAAAAAAAAAGTCACGACCAGGGAACCAAAATAGAGATAATAAAAGAGATATTGAAACTTACCAAACCTTACCCAAGCAAACCAAATAATAAGGTTAAAAATAACGTCGTTTCCAGTAACCCATCAGGAAAGGGGAAAAAGCTCCTAAGCTTGCAAAATGATATCATTTTGCAACATTGTGATAAAAAAAGATGTAGCCCTCCAATTGACTGCCAATTGTCATTCAATCATAAGCCCAACCCAATCAAAGGCAATTGGAACAGTAGCTTGCTGAGCTATATATAATAGTATAGTATATATAGTATAGATATACATCAATTTTAAATAGGATGACTATAAAGTTGGTATTGAATGAGAGTATTGATTTATATCCCTGTTCCAGTGGAGGCCAGGGTTACGATGTGATTCCTGTGTACATGTGGATTCAGAGAATCGGTGCTTATAATCCGCGTTTGCTCTGTGTGAAAGTTCCAAGTTCCAACCGCGGTCCCAGTGTGCACGCTAACACGAGTTAAAGAGGACTTTGATAACCGAAGCTTGACCTTTCTCAGTTCTCAACGTTTCCTTTCATCATCCGTTTTCCCATTATAAAGTACAACATAAACTACAACTTCCCTTGCGTCATTTCAAATCGTCAACGGATTCCTCCAATCTCTTTTAAAGAATTCTTTTGCAGGCGAACCCGGCAACCACAGCTGCCGTCTTCCATCAGCGTCAAGGATCAACAGACGCGGATTCAAGGGGATTGGCGCCAGTCTCAGGTTAGCAGCTTTCAACTTCCTTTCTCACTTCTTTGGTCTTTGTTGAGACCATTCTACTAATTTTGGTTAGCACTCCTCAGACAGAACTCATTAGCCAAGTTGTAGGATAAGGCACTTGCTTTTTCTAGGAAACAGGAACTACTCTACTGAAGAAATGCTTAATATTGCAACTTTCAATGGAAACTGATCCACCCGAATTTGACCTTAAATCCTGATTGTATAACATAGGGAAAAAGGCCATCAATAAGGGCTGCTGAAAGAACAATTCAGTACATTCAAATCTTTGTAAAGCCTGTTGGATGGTCTTGGTGTTTGAGGCCCAGGTACTCTCGTGTTCTTTTGTTCTCTTACTTCATTGTTCTAGACAAATAAAATATTAACAACTCTGTAAAACCGCTTCAAATTCAAGTTTTCCTGTGGCTTATGATTTAGCAGGTTTATTATATGCCAAACTAGTATCAAGAAGTAGTGGAAGAAACTGCCCAGCAGGAAAATTTTTCGCTGGAAACAAAAATTGTTTCTTACAGCTACTTCCGATGTCTTCGATGGACTTTAGATTTGGAATTGAGGATGTTGGTGTAGCAATATTACAGGAACTCTGGAACAGGGTAGCACTGCAGACAGTGGAGCTTGCCAAGGAAACAAGAGATGTTGTACTTGAAAAGGACAGCTTCCGAGAATTCTCAAGGAGTGTCTCTGAGCTAAATACACTTCTGCAGGCCTTAAATGTGAGAAAAATTGAAGCTGCAATGGGTTCAGAATTTACAAAGGCAGCATTGGAGAAATTGAATGGCCAGCTAAGGAAAGCCCTCAAGATCATCAAGGATTGCAAATCTGGAAGCCGTCTGCGGTTCTTACTGCACTCACATTCGGTGCTCTCACAGATGCAAGCTTTAGTCAAAGAGATTGCTGCAACCATTTCCTCATTTCAGTTGATTAATCTTGATATTGCAGTGAACTTGAAGAGCATGAATAACCAGATCATCAACAATCTGAATTTAATGGAGTTCCGCATGGCAGCTGCAACAGAAACAATTGCTTCAGAGATACAGAATTCAATAACCCAGAGCAGTAGAAACAGAGAGAATGCTGTAAAGCTCCTGGAGAAGATCGCTGAGGCTGTTGGTGTTAATGTAAATGCAGCTTTGGTGCAAAATGAATTGGCACTTTTGAAGCAGGAGAAAGAAGAGATGGAAGTTCAGAAGAAGCAGGCGGAGGCGCTTCAGCTTTCTCAATTGATACAGTTGTTGTACAGTGCAGAAATTGTTTCAAGGCCACAAAATGAGGAGACCTATACATACCTCAACCAATACCTTATTGGTTCCTTCATATGCCCATTATGCAATGAGATGATGCTAGATCCAGTCGCAGTTTTCTGTGGCCACAGCTTTGAGAGGAAGGCAATTCAGCAATACTTCAACAGTGGAAAGAAGAATTGCCCCAGTTGCAGAGAAGAGCTTCAAAGTTTGGAGCTTACTCCTAATGTCAACCTTCGGAGCTCTATAGAAGAATGGAAGAAAAGAGATATGGACTGGAAATTTCAAGCAGCAGTCCCTGGAATCAATTCCAATGACCATCTCAGGAAAAACAAGGCCTTAGAGGATATGCAGGTTCTGGTGGAAATCCCTCAATATGCAGCGAAAGCTGCAGAGGAAGGACTCATCCCAAAGTTCGTTGAGTCCTTGAAGGACACTAGGCTTAACACCAGGGCAGCAGTGAAATGTCTTTATTGCCTAGCTAAATACTGTGATGACCAAAAGGTAAGCAAAGATTGTTTTTCCTACTTCAATATGTGCGTATCTGTTTAAGTCACATTCATTCATTTTGTTATTTTATTATTATTTGTTTCCAATGGAGCAAACATTCAGTATCTTAAGCATTCTTTTCTGGGAATTGCAGCAAGAAATTGTTCAAGCAGGAGCTGTTCGACGCATTGTCAAGCGGATCTATAATGGTGAAACTGAACCTGATACAATTGCCATCTTGTTAGAACTGTCTAAAACAGAAACTCTCATAGAGAAAATAGGGAATACCAAGGATTGTATCCCTCTCCTGGTTTCTTTGCTAAGTAACTCCAACCCTGACATCTCATGTAAAGCTCAAAAAGT
This sequence comes from Theobroma cacao, assembly GCF_000208745.1. Lineage (NCBI taxonomy): Eukaryota > Viridiplantae > Streptophyta > Magnoliopsida > Malvales > Malvaceae > Theobroma > Theobroma cacao. The sequence goes on along the minus strand of NC_030851.1, from coordinate 11,993,545 downwards.
ATTGCAAAATCTTTCCTCCAACACGCACTTTGTTGTGAAGATGGCTGAAGCTGGACACTTTCAGCCATTTGTTGCTCGATTCAACCAAGGTGAGGCAATAAACCAAGGAAGAAGGAAATGATACTATGATATGTTTATTGAATAAATTTACTTATTTGAAGGCCTGTTCTTGCAGCTGCAGGACACCAAGAGACCCGAGCATTGATGGCTGCAGCCTTGGTAAACATGCAACTCAAAGAAAACAGCATAAGTGACTTGAAAGATAAACAATTTGTTCACAATCTGGTTCACTTGCTATCTTCCAACTCCCCAGCATGCAAATCCGCTTGCATCAAATGTGTCAAAAAGCTCATACAATACCCCAAGATGGTAAAGCGGTTCCTATCAGACCCTGCAACTATACCACTTTTGCTTAATCTCATCTCGTTTAGGTCAGATCCTCTCCTTAAACAAGAAGCTGCTGAGATTCTAGCTCTGCTGATAGAAGCTTGTCAGCATTCTCAATTTCAGACATACCAGGGGCTGCAGGAGCTTCAATCAGAGCATAATGTCAGTCTCTTTTTGCAGGTTGTAGCAAATTCTGATCCTAAATTTAGGATCCAGTTCTTACACCTGCTGATTGAGCTTAGCAACAAGTCGAAGACAGCTCAAAATCTGATACGATCTAATACAGACGCTGTCAATCACCTTTTCTCTTGCCTTGATAGTGACCAACCTTCAGTGAGAATATGGGCAATGAAGCTAATACAGTGTGTGTCAGAAGGTCATCCTGACGGCGTTCCACTCCCATCTTCCCCGGTAAAGCAAACTGCCATCAACACCTTAGCATCCATTCTCACTTGTTCACCAGATTTTGAAGAAAGATCCATTGCTGCTGGAATTATTAGCCAACTTCCAAAAGACGATATAGATATTGATGAAATACTTCGTAAATCAGATGCTTTAAAAGCCATTCATGAAGTTATTTGCAGTTCGGATGAAGAATTTGGTGGGATTGGAGCACCCACTAACCAAGACAAGTCTCTACTTGAAAATGCTTTAGCAGCACTTTTACGCTTCACTGAACCCTCCAAACCTGAACTTCAGAGGCAAGTGGGAGAGCTTGAGTTATATCCATCTTTAGTTCGAGTGCTTTCCTCAGGCAGCTCGCTGGCCAAGCAGCGAACGGCCATTGCTCTTGCACAACTATCCCGGTCCACCAGCCTGTCAGTCTCAGATGCAAGCATCAGGGCAGAGCAAGCAAACTCCATCCCACTGCTTCACATGATGAAGCTCTTCCCTGACATGTCTTGGTGCTGCTCAGCTTCAACGGAGAATGAAATTTCATGCCCCGTCCATGGTGTTGCATGTTCGCAGAGGCATACATTCTGCCTTGTCAAGGCAGATGCTGTGAGGCCACTATTGCAAACTTTGAGTGATACAAACTCGGGTGTGGCAGAGGCTGCCCTAATGGCACTAGAAACATTATTAGAAGATCACAGCACATTGTCACATGCGACTGCTGCCATTGTAGACAGTCAAGGTGTTGTGGCAATTCTGCAAGTCCTAGAGAAGGGATCCATATCTGCCAAAACAACAGCCTTGGACTTATTCCATAAGATCCTAAACCATTCACAAATTAGTGATCCACTGTTTCAGAGGTCTGAGGGAATCCTCATCCAACTGCTTCATGAGGATGCACTTCGGAAGAAAGTAGCTCTAGTGCTTAAGCAGATGAACGTTCTTCCGGAGCAATCCTCCTATTTCTAATTAATTTGTGTCTGTAAATAGGGGACATGATCAACAATGTGATTTTGAGGGTAGTTCACTTAACTGGAACTTGTACAGTGTCTAATCAATTCTTGGGGTCGCGCGCAGCCCAAAACAAAGCATGTTCATTTTTCCGCTAAATAATTCCTTCAGAAGGGGAAAGAATTATCTAGCTGATAGAATTAAAAGAAAAAAAAAAAAAGGAATTCCTTCAACTTGCTTGCCAGTAGGAAAATGAGAGGCGCCATATTGCGCACAGCAAAGTTATATGTGGATAGATATCAGGGAATTGTCTTCAGTGCATAATGTAAATGATTTGAAGAGTAGTTGAATGTGCAATATGCAATATGCTGCTCGGCAATTGGGAATAAAATTATAGGAGCATGTATAACATTGTTAACTTTTATAGGGACCCCATAAGTCACAATGAATTTTATCAAAAGGAAATTCTGATTTTTTTTTATTATTTCTAATAAAAGCTAGTCTACTGCTTTTCCCCATCTGACATCTAGTGCATAAGCGTGGTGGTGCAGTCCAGGAAGAAACTTAATTTGGATAACAATGGTTGGAGAACCCTGTATCGGGCTGTCATGTTTCATTTCCAGAGTTGGAGCCTCAGCTCTACCATAAGTGCATAGACTCAAATCAAATTCCAAGATCTGATATCAACCAGTATTGAGTTGGACAATTACTTGTGGTCAGAAAACTACAATTGTGCAGTAAACAACCTAAGAAGCAATTGACTTAATTTTATGAAAATCAAAAGCACATTATATTCGCAATATAGAAGGGAGTTCCCACCTTAGTTGCCAATTTCGTGAGCTAATTAAGAGAAACTCTTTGAGCTTTATGCAAATGGTCATGCAGTCAATACGCAGATTGATATAATTAATCTCCACTCCAAGTCGGCGATATAAAATGCCTAAAGAGACATAAACATGTGCCAAACGCCATACGTTAGCCCAGGAAGAAGAAGAAGAAGGAGAAGAATCAAAACGACTTTACCAGTTGCATGTGTTCTCCAAAATGCTGGTGAAGTAAAAACAATAATTCCTTTCCAAGAAACCCAAGCTATATCAATTTTGTTTCTCGGGCAGTGTTCAATCATGTTGTGGTGGGCACAAGTTATAACAGTGTTGTAAGCTGGCAACTCCATGGGAAGTGGTTAAGCTACTGGGCCTGCAAGCCACAACGGCCATGGGTTGCAAGATACAGGGCTTCAGTTTGGGTCTTACGACAGTCTTGTAAGTTGTAGGACGAAGCAGTTTATAACCTGAAAATAGAGCATGGGTTTTCAACCTCTAAGATTCATTCCTTAAACTGAAAAGCCCAAAAAAGAGGCTATCGATCTCACAAGGAAAATAAAAAAGCCAATGCGATTTAAGTGTTTAATACAACAGAATGAAATAGGAAAACAATCTTTTACGATCAAATTCTTCCTAATCTCTTTTCCTAAATTATAACTCCAAGTATTAACTTTTTTCCTCAATGTAAATCGTTTCGCTCTTTCATTTTCTCTTTTTTGCTCAAAGGAATTTAAGATAAATCACAATTAAATACAAAAAGCAAATTCTTTCATTATGCATAATATATATATATTGGGTGAGAGGGAGTTTTTGTGAAAAGAAATAGAATTGGATGGATGGCTTATGGCCCATAGACCATAGTTTCACCTAAAGAGTGGCCCATATTACATTTGGGAAACGTTCAAAGCTTTGTTAACTAACCTTTCAGCCATTAACGGAGATCCTCCTGGAAAAATTTCAGTATGGAGATGAGTTCAGAATGTAATGTTTAACTACTGGACCACGAATTAGCGGCATAATCAAGAACGATCCACCAATCCTACGAATTCTGCATGCCTGCAACGTGTCACGTTTAATCTTCCTTCATGCTTCAACAATTCTCAGCCTCGTCCTCCTCCCTTGCTTTATTTAAACCTGATCCTGCAATCAATCATTTAAAATTCTTTTTTATTAGTCGCTTACATTTTCTTGAACTTTGATAAAATGGCATTTAGAGCAACCGTATGTTGCCCCACCACCACCACCGGCAGCTTCATTTATTTTTCTTCTTCGTTTTTCTTGTCTTGTTGAGTGATGCGATGAAATCATCTGTTGCATGCAGGGACACTGGAAGTCAATGATCACTCCACTGGGAAGGACTCACAGCCGCTCTTTTGCATCATCGACTACCCCAAAGTTGAAACAATATTCGACAACCGCAAACGCGGCTCACAATCCTCGCCCTTACAACAAGTTAGTTTAATCAACCCGCGCTCGCACCCATCTTTTGCAATTTCATACTTTTTGTCTTTTCAATTGTGACTGACAAAATGGTAGACACATTCCAATTCCAGATACTCAATATCAGGGGAATATGCACCGGTTTATATAGTGATGGGAATGCTTGTGGTGGCAATTTCCATCGCGGCTCACACAGCAAAGCAGCACTTAATGCATGCCCCTGGTGTGGTGATCAGCAAGAAGAAGAGGGAATCAATATCAGAGGCTGACCATCCTGATCAAGCTCTTGCTTCGGCGGATAAGTTTCTGAACAAGTCTTTTCTGAGAAAAGTGGCTCACATTCAGGACAACAAACGCACCCTTCCTGACCCTTCCCGCCCTGACCCATTCACCAGGTTGATATCTTGATTCTTGAGAGATAATACGTATGCGTTTCTTCATATTCATTTTCTCTTCTTGCACACCACACCACCCTTTTTTGGTCCTTGACACAGTGGCATGTTGTTAATGTTATTTTGTTTGTAAAATTGCAGGCCTCGAACTGCAGAGACGCTCAAAACGGTTGGAGTTGATCCAAGCCACCATTGAGTTTCTAAAATCCTGCGTACACTATAGATAGACGTGGCTTCCTTTCTATTTGGTATTCGAGTCGCATTGTAGATACTATAAATAGATCTCTTTTACATGTTTTCAATTTGTTAATTTTGTTAGCTTAGATTTGTTGATTCCAGCCTTTTTTTCCCTATTTAAATGTCCATGCTAAACTATCAAGAGGCTCAAATTTCTTTTTCTTTTATTTGTTAAGCATTATTATTCATTTACATCCGAACATTTAATTCATTGATTGATACATGATCCTCTTATTCAATTAAAAAAAAACATTATTATTTATTTTAATTTTTGTGCTTTATATTAATTAATTGTTTAATATAAGAAAAAAAATAAAAGATCTAAGCACGAAATAATAACATAAATGGAGTGTTTTCCTTTTATTTTTTATTTATTTATTTTTGAATTTGCTAAAATTTTATTATCCAGAAAAGCGGGAGAATTTTTCTGCATTCTTGTTCTTGATAAAAGACTGGGTTTTACAGCGTACCAAATATATGGTATGTCCTCCACTGGGTTCCAAAACTCAAGGGTATCTGTTCCACATAATTACATGCTGCAGGTCATTGGACAGCCCGTGGCAATTAAATTTGGGCTTCACATGCCTTTGTCCATGCAATTCAAGCATATTCTTTAAATATTTTTATTTTTCAGATTGAAAATATATAATCTCACATGTTTAATACTTCTAGATATTCTTAAAAACTTAAAATCTTACTTCGTTTCGCAATTGAACCTAACTTTTTATGTTAGGGGCACATGTAGCGATTATCGAATTAAATATTTGAATTTAAATTTAATTTCTTAATAAAAATAAAAAAGATATTTTTACAAAAAAAAATGGGAATTGAATGGATATTATTTTATATCAACCATTTTATTCACCAGTTTGTAGAGATAAAACCAGCTGCAATTATTAGATTTAAAAAAAAAAAAAAAAAAAAAAAAACAGAACTCTTGCGTAGTAGTTAGCGCCAGAAAAAAAAAATGTTGATCTTACAAACGTGAACTCTCATGTCCTATCGAATATATTTATAAGGTTTTCAAATAATTAACTAAACCGATTATCTCAAGTGGCGCTGACCAGGGTAAGGTAAACTAATTGAACCTATTAAGTTAGAGTTATACTACACTTCCTCTTATGTGTATATATATAAAAAGAGTACAATATTTTAAAAAAATTAAATTATTTAAAAAAATTTAAATAAATTTTTATTCTTTTATTGTATTTAATGAAACTTTATATTTTTATTTTGAATCAAATAAACTCTTATAATTAATAATTATTTAATTTTTATTAATCAAAATGTTTCTTACCATTGAATGTCACGTGACATGCTCATATTTCATGATAAGTAATGATGTGACATGCTGATGTTAAATAATGACATTATCATATAGCATTTTCACCATTCACGTCAATGTTATGAGATATAAAATGATAAGTGATATTTTAATCAATGACAAATAGTTAACCATTAGTCATATGAGCTCCAAAATAAAAATATAGAAATTTAGTTAAACGTAATGAAAGAATAAGAATTTATTTGAATTTTCTTAAATAATTCAGAAACTTTTTCAAGAATTATATAAATAAAAAAAGTGATGATTGCACATTAAATTTAAGTAGGATATGAATTCATAAGGCCAAGGATCATGAAATGCTATAACATTAATCTACCTTGTAGGTTTAGCTCCTCGTAGGTTTGATGGATGTGATATTTATTACGAGCTCTAACTCTTCTTCTTTATTATTAATTTAGAATAGTATTGGATAAATTTAAATTTTGTTTAGTTTATATTTTTTATTTTTTAAAAATTATTTATCAAATAAAAAATATCATAATTAATTTAAAATAAATAAATAATTAAAATGTAACATCAATTATAATATAATTAGTTTATATAGATATGAAATTATGCATTTTGTCATCTAAAAATATACATTCTAGTATTTTGTGTTCTCTCTCTCATATAGAAATATGGATGTTAAAAGCCTTTTTAATTGACCAAAAAGGATATTTTTACTCATTATATTTTTAAATTGCTATTTATCATTTAAACAAATTAATTATTTTTCTAAATAATATATATTTCTAAATTAACATTTCAAATATTTTTATTATAAATATTAATAAAATTTATGTTAGAATTTTAAATTCAAATTCCACAATTAACGGAATTAATGGAATAATTAATATTCGTTATAAATGGATCTTTGTTTTTATGTTTTGAGCATGATATTGTTGTTATTTTAATAATTTGGGTTGCTTTTATTTAATCAAGTTAGTGTCTATTCCATACTTGAACCATTTATGTTTTTTAGGGTCAATGCATTAAAGGATTTTTAGACTTGTTTGATTAAATTGTTAGGCCTTTTGTTAGCTTAATAGTATTCAAATCAATTTTATGTTTTGAAATGACCAAAATTCATCTAAGTATTGGAATATCAAGTTTTCAGATCTTCAAATTGTGACACTAAATTATAAACAAGAAAAATTAAAAAATATATAAAAATATTATATATATAAATAATAAAATAATATATTATATATATAATAAAATAATTAAAAATTGATAAATAAGAGGAACAAGAATTGAAAATTAAATATAAAGGGTGTCTTTTTCAACTGTTAGAAATATTGGATATTCCAATTGAGCCCAAATAAATATGGGGAGACTTTTCCATTGCCATTGGTGAACTCAAAGAAATATTACTTATTTCAGAATTCAAACTCGATATTAAATTAGAAGCCTCAAGTTTACATTGGAGTGTTGTCTTCATAATGGTTTGATTGTAATTGTCATTTGATGGTTTAATTAGATCATAATGGTGGGTGGTCAGTTCAACCTTTAGGCTTTTTCCTTTTCTGGAGGTGGAGATGGGGACTAATGCCTTCCATATCTTTTTCCTATTAGTTAAGCAAAATCTGTGTGAAGCAACTTCTACAAGCAAGATCATCTCGATCAAACTTCTTCTCTGAACATAATAGTATGGATTATGCGATAGTACAAGAACAATAATTAGAGCGATTTAAGATTCTCAAAGCAAAATCGTGTTCTATGTATTATCGCTTCGAATAATTCTTTTACTCAAAGCAAAGCAACCATTGAAGAGGACAAAAAAGTATGGAAACATATCCTCAGAATAAACGTTCAACTGTATATAAGAATCCATCTCAATCAACTTTGATTGGCAGCAAGCATATATACTAAATTTCTAAGACTAAAAATGAAGGATTTTTTGAGTTTAGCAATCTTTTTTTTCTGAATCTCTCTTTCTGTTGGTAATAAATTCAGTCTATTTTGTCCAAGCAAAAATCAATAAGAAAAGGAGGGAGGGAAGGGACAGATGGAATCTCTCTCACGCTTTACACTCAAGTGTACAGTAGAAGCAAATTAGGAGGGTTCTTGACTAAGAATGAAGATAAGCATCTTAAAGCGTGACTGGCACAAATCAACCATTTACAAGGCCACTTCTTATATAAACGGAACCACTCTCCTCTTTCTTCCTTACTCTTGTTTATCAATTCTAAACTCAACCTAAACACTTTCAAGCTTTTACCATCTCTTTGGCAATGACAGAGAGTGCAATCATCTCAATACGTCCTTGCACAACATCGGAAGAGAAGGTGATGGATGCTGCTCGATCGGGTGATATTGGTACGTTGTATCAACTTATTGGGGAGGACGTAAATGTCTTTAAGCGGATGAATAAGAGGCGGTTCTTTGACACTCCACTACACATAGCTTCAGCTGCGGGAAAGACTGAGTTTGCGATGGAACTGATGTACCTAAACCCGTCATTTGCTACGAAGCTGAACAAAGATGGCTTGAGCCCCCTACACCTTGCTTTGCAAGAGGGGAAAACAGATTTGGCGCTTTCTCTGCTGACAATCAATAAAAATCTGGTTAGTGTCAAAGGGAAGATGGGTTACACTCCTATCCATTACCTAGCTATGAAAGAAACAGACCGTAATCGTTTGACTAAGTTTCTCAATGCTTGCCCTGAATGTATCCATCATGTGACAAGTCGAGATGAAACTGCTCTGCATGTTGCCGCAAGTAACAACAACATAAAAGCTCTTGAAGTTCTACTACGCTGGCTTAGGAAAACCAGTAACTGTAGCATGCTCCAAAAAGAAAGAGTCCTTAACCACCCGAACAGGGATGGCGATACCGTGTTGCACGTAGCAGTCTCCAACAAACCACCGGATCCCGAGGTCCATTCTAGTTCATTTACATTTTAGGTAAAACAGAATCTCTTTACTTTCCATCTCTGCAATGTAGTTTACTTTGTTTTTTTTTCAATGCAGATGGTCAGGCTATTAACAAGTTTTAGGATCAAAATGAAAGCTACAAATTCGAGAGGTTCAACGGCCCTGGATATCTTAAAATGCTGCCGAACTCAAGAAGACAATATCAATATCAAGAAGTGTGTGGACATTTTAGGCCATGATCAGTGTCTGAATGCTTGTCGCAAAGGACTATGGTATTTTCTCGAACTGCTTAGTCAATGGGGATACGAAATTAAACATATGTCAAATGACAGGGGCAATGCTTTGCTAGTAGTAACAGTGCTGATTCTAACAGCTACTTACCAAGCCACCCTAAGCCCTCCTGGTGGTGTTTTGTCACTTGATGCTGATACCAACAACAAAAATGTTTCAGCCTTGCAAATTTACTTTGATACCAAGAACACCACCCGAGTGGAAACCAAAGCAAATTACACTGCGGGATCATCAGTACTGCAGACAATACCTTTTCTTTGGTTCTTTATTCCAAACTTGGTGGCTTTCGCTATTTCTTTCCTCCTAACCTGTTTCGTACTTCTCACTCTCGTTAGTGGTTTCTTCTCGTTTACCCTCATCCTATCCCTGTCAATGTTACTATTTTGCCTCCTGGTATCTGCAGTGATGATCATATCGCCAAATAATCAATCCAGCAACATTCTTTTATTTTGTGTCTATATTATTGTGTACGTCACCTACTGTGCCATTGCACCAGTACTGATCCCCAAAATAAGGAGAATGTTTCGTTAAGAGTGCAAGTCGAGATGGATTACGAAAGCCATAGAGCTCTGTGGCTGATGCAAAGAGTGGTGTTGTCAATGTCAAGATCATATTTTCTAGGCTAATTGCTCCGGTTAGGTGTTTGGCTTTTGTCTTTATTTTTCAAGCTGCGGGTCGGTCTTCCTTTGATCTTTGTTTGGGAGTGTTGATTGTCAATCTGCCTTTGGTTGTATTACAGTCTTTAACGACTGTTTTCTTTAATAATAATAATAATAATAATGACTTTTTTTAATAATAATCCTAATCTTTTTCCTTAAAAATATACTCATTTTAAGATTTGAGGTTTAAAAAATATTTCATTTATTATTCAATTTCTTATTTCTTCCAAATCATGATGAACTCTGCGTTTTCAATTTTATTCATGTAAAAAAAATTGATGACAAAAGTTGAGGATTACTCTAAAGAAATTCCTCACACCTCAAGAATATTTTAAAATAAAATTACTTAATTTTTAAAGAGGTTTTATCGTGGGACTAATTTTGTATTTTACGAAATGGCTTTGATTTGATTTTTTTCACTTTTGATTTCTTGATTTTTATGTCTATTATCCTAATTTTTAACATAATCTTATTTTATTTCTTCAAAATTATTTCTTGAATTATACATTTGCATGTTTTATGTTAAGAAGTAAATGATAACCTTTACATAGAAATTTTTTTTAAGCTTCCCAATACTTTTGGTAGAATTTAGTAATTTTCTTTACTTGAAAACTTTAAGAAATTTGTCATTTATAATTTTTTTTAATTTCATAATTGGTTAGATTTTCACTTACTAAAAATGCAAATGATGCAAACAAGTATACTGTTTTTGCTCAGTGAAAAACAATATTAATTATTGTGAAAAAGCGACAAGTAAAATAATTATCATAATATATCTAATTCTCAAATGATAGTAAAGTTAAAGACATTAAATACGAATCTCATAACACCTAATTAAGTTAGGAGTAACACNATTAGGTGGCCAATCACACCTAGTAAAAAAAAAAAAAGATTGGGGCGACTCCTAATTTAATTTTTTAGTGAGTTTTCACATTCATGTCCGGCGGTCGGGTTCCTGGACCCGCACGTTACGACACAAATGATGTCAAATAAGTTTGAAAGAGAAAAACAATGAAAAAGGCTTTGAAAAACGTATTCTAGTCTAAATGTATCGATACATTTATACAAACATCGATAGATTTCAAAATCAATCGATACAAGTTCTTGAAAAAAGTCAAAACTCAAAAAGTCAAACTCAATTTATCGATACATGGACAAATGTATGATAGAAATGCAGTAGAATACCCACTACCTTAAAAGTATCAATATATGGACAAATATATCGATACATTTTAAGCAGAAATCAAAACCCTTGCAGGCAAGTTCTAATATATCGATACATTTGTCTATATATCGATACATCTTAGTGGAAATGCAAAAAAAAAAAAAAAAGAATGTATTGATGCATTCACATATGCATCGATACAATATGACCGTTGGAGCCTTGAATGAAGAGAAGAATGATTATTTTCACATTAAATGTACTCCCAACTACTCTTGAAGCTTCAACAACTATAAATACGAGCTTTTTCAACATTTATGAAGGTTGGAAGACTTCAAAACATAACTTAAAAGAGAAGAAATAGCAAAGCTCTTTCAAAACCCATTGCACTTTTCTTGAATCTCTAAAGTCTTCTAGTTCAGCATTTATTGAGCTCTCACCTCTCATTAAACATTGTACCAAATTCATTATTCAGCCTTTAAGAAGCATATTAGTTGCACTCATATTCCTTTCTTTGTACTTGTTTAAGTGGTTATACTTTAACTAATAGAAAAGGCAAAAAGGTTGTGCTTTAACCATAAAAAGTCATTGTATTGAAAGGTTATGCTTGATCCATAAAAGGCATTGTATTAAACATTGATCAAATAGTGAATTTTAAACTCCTTAGTGAATCTAAGGAAGAGGACGTAGGCAAGGAGGCCGAACTTTTATAAAATACTTGTATTGATTTTTTCACTCCTCCTCTTGAAATTTAAATTTTTCTCATTGATTAAGAGGTCAATTATTTTGTTTATTTTCAAATTGAGCATTTGAATTGAAAAAGGGGTTTTACCTTCTTAAGAATTGAAAAAGATTCTTTAAAATTTCAAAATAATCTAATTCACCCTTCTTTTGGATTTATTCATATTGAGCTTATTAAACTAACAATTAGTATCAAAGCAAAAGCTCAATTCTACAGGTCTAATAGCCTTAAGTGATCTAAAAGACAAAGCCTAACACAATAAGATGGAATCCACCGCAGTTGTTCTTGGTGAAGACACTCAATTCAAAGACCTCCCCATTCTTCTTAGGTACAAATTATCCTTTTTGGAAGAAAAGAATGGAGATGTTCCTTCAATCGGTTGATTTTGATGTTTGGAATGTCATTTTAGATGGTCCCTATATCCCCATCAAGGTAGTAGATGGAAAAACAATTGTAAAAACTAGGAAAGAGTGGATGACAAAGAAAAGAAGTTAATACAAATAAATTGCAAGACATTCAATACATTTCTTTGTTCTCTAAGTGCTAATGAATTCAATAGAGTATCCATGTGTGAAACCGCTAAACAAATTTGGGATACCTTAGAAACAACCTATGAGGAAACAAATCAAGTTAAGAAATCCAAGATGGGACTTCTCACAGATGATTACGACCTAGTTAGGATGAAAGAAAATGAAACCCTAAATCAAATGTATGAAAGATGCACAAACATAGTTGGAGGATTGAAAGCCTTAACAAAAGACTTCCCAAATGCTCAATTAGTTAAAAAGATACTTTATAGTCCTCCCAAGTCATAAAGATCAAAAGTGATAGCCGTAGAGGAAGCAAGAAACTTAAATGGTTTCAAACTAGAGAAACTTATAGGATCTCTACTCACCTATGAGATGACAATGAAACATGAAAGTGCTCTAGATGATGAAAAGAAAGAAGACAATAAAAAGAAAGGAATAGCTCTAAAGTCTAAAATTGAAAAAGATGAGAGAAACATAAGAAATGTGAGTGAGGAAAATAAGGACATAGCCATGCTAGATAAGAGGTTTAGTAAGTTTATGAGAAAGAACTATAGAGGTAGGAGACCTCCTAAAAGAGACACACTAAAAGAGGAACATAGTAAAGATCACTTAATATGCTATGAGTGCAGAAAAACGAGACACACCAAGTGTGAATACCCAAATAAGAAGAATGCCCTAAAGAATTTCAAGAAAAAAGCCATGGTTTCTACTTAAAGCGATGTGACAACCCTTAAAATGAAGAAGATGAAGTTGCCAACCTTGGCTCATGGTACTTGAAGATTCCAAGGTATGCTCTATTTCTCATGATTCAAATTCATGCACCTTAGATCAAGACAAATGCTCATTTGATGAACTACAAGATGCATATGATGACTTAGTACTTGAATTTCAAGAAAAGACATTGAAGTACAAGAACATCATATCCAAGCTTAAGGTAGAAAATGAGTTCTTAATTAAGGCAAAAATAGAATTAGAAGCCATAATCAAAGATTTAGAAATTAAGAAAAATGAGCTGAAAAAGAAGAATGAGAATTTAGATGCTATTTTTTCAAAGTTCAACATAAGCCAACAAAAATTAAATGATATGCTTGAAACACAAAGAACTTTCTTTGACAAAAAAGGAATAGGCTATGATAGAACCCAAAAAGAAACTCATTTTAAAAATTTCTTTGTTAAAGAAAGTGTAAATTTTGGGTTTTTCACCAAATGCATTTATTGTAATAAAGTAGGACACTCCACCTACACTTGTCCCTTGAGAATTACCACCTTTAAAGGTAAAAAAATAAAAAGAGTATGGGTTCCAAAAGGAACAAAACCTCTACATGGTAAGGTACTAAAATTGGAGTAGGTTTCAAAAGGAACTAAAAACACTAACTTATATGGACCCAAGAAAATTTGGGTACCAAAGTCAAACATTTGATTTTGTCTTTGTAAGAAAAGCTCACTTACTTAAAGTCAAGAGTACAAGAAAAAGGAAAATGGTATCTCGATAGTGGGTGCTCTAGACACATGACCCCAACCAACTAATTCTTCAAGGAATTAAGATCAAAGAAATGATGAAATGTAAACTTTGGAGACAATTCAAAAAGGCCACATAGAAGGTATTGGCACAATTGGTAAAAATTCCTCTTCTCAAATTGAAAATGTCTTATTTGCAGATGACCTTAAACATAATTTGTTGACTGTGAATCAACTTTGTGATAAAGGTCTCACAGTCATCTTTGAATCATTAATATGTCATGTTGTTGATATTGAAACAAATGAAACTTTATTTGTTGAAAATAGACAAGACAACACATATGTTATTTTCTTGGATGATTTATCATCTAACAATGTATGTTTCATGGCTAAAAGAATGAGGATAATTGACTATGGCCTAAAAAACTAGGACATGCCAACATGAACATAATTTCAAAACTATTATCTCTAGATCTTGTAATAGGACTTCCTAAGTTAAATTTTGAAAATGATTAACTTTGTGATGCTTGTGCTAAAGGCAAACATAGAAGAAGCTTATTTAAAACTAAAAAGGATGTAACCATTATTAGAGCCTTACAATTACTTCACATAGATCTTTTTGGACTAACTAGGACCATTAGCTTAGGAGGAAAGAGCTATGGCTTAGTAATTATGGATGACAATACCAGATTCTTTTAGGTTTTCTTTCTTGCTCACAAAGATGAAGCTTTAAAAATCTTCACATTTTTTTGCAAAAGAGTTGAAAATGAGAAAGGGTATAAAATAACAAATGTTAAGAGCTACCATGGAAAAGAATTTGAAAACCTAGGTTTTGAACAACTTTGTGATGAAATTGGATATTGTCATAACTTTTCAGCTCTTAGGACACCACAACAAAATGGAGTGGTGGAAAGAAAAAATAAGACTTTTAAAAAATGGCTAAAACTATACTATGTGAAAACAACTTACCGAGATACTTTAAGGTCGAAGCTGTTAATACTTCTTGTTATATCATAAATAGAGCAATAGCTAGACCAATCTTAAAGAAGACTCCCTATGAACTTTACAAAGGAAAGAAACCTAATATTAATTACTTTCATCCATTTGGATGCAAATGCTATGTTTTAAATAATGGGAAGGATAATTTAGGTAAGTTTGATGCTAAAAGTGATGAAAATTTTTTTCTAGGATATTCTTTAACTTCTAGAGCATATAGAATATTTAACAGGAGGACATTAGTTATTGAAGAATCTATTCATGTGTTGTTTGATGATTCTAACCCTCTTTCTAGAAAAGAACATTGTGATGATGATGTAGGTATTTTTCAAGAATAAGTTGAAAAGCTTGATCTCAACATTAAAGGATCCAAAGTAAATAAAGAGGCATTACAAAAGGAGGAGCAAAACATTGAACCAATAATTGAAGAAGAATGTGAACCTAGCTATCAAATGGAAGAAAAGAAGTTGATGAGAGCAAAATCATTGGTGATCCTAATTAAGGGGCAAGAACTAGATCCGAAGTCCAAAATGTTTGTGAATATGTTGTTTTTATCTCACAAATTGAACCCAAAAACATTGATGAAGCTTTAAAGAATATTAGCTATGCAAGAAGAATTAAATCAATTCGAAAGATGTCAAGTGTGGGAGCTAGTTCTTAGGCCAAATGATTACCCAATTGTAGGTACAAAATGGGTCTTTAGAAACAAAATGGATGAGAATGGAACCATAACTAAAAACAAAGCTAGGTTAATTGCCAAAGGATTAGTTAAGAGGAAGGAATAGATTATGATGAAACCTATGCTCCGATTGCTAGACTAAAGGCAATTAGAATGTTATTAGCCTTTGCATGCTACATGAACTTTAAACTATATCAAATGCTTGTTAAGAGTGATTTTCTAAATGGTTTAATTAATGAGGAAGTATATATTTATCAACCACCCAACTTTGAAAGCAACTTTTCCAAATCATGTCTTTAGATTAAGAAAAGCTTTGTATGGTTTAAAACAAGCTCTTAGAGTGTGGTATGGAGACTATCAAAATTTTTTATCAAAAATAAATTTAAAAGAAGAAAAGTTGATAAAACTCTTTTTAACAAAAGCAAAAGCAAAAACAAAGACATATTATTTGTACAAGTTTATGTTGATGATATCATTTTTGGTGCAACTAATGAGATCCTTTGTCAAGAGTATGCTAAGACTATGCAAGGAAAATTTGAGATGAGTATGATTGGTGAGCTAAATTACTTTCTTGGACTACAAATTAAACAAAAAAAAGATGGGACATTTATAAGTCAAGCTAAATATTCAAAAGACATGCTCAAGAAGTTTGGTATGGATAGCACAAGAACATATCACACACTAATGAGCACTTTAGCAATGCTTGACAAGGATGAGAAAGGTATGCCTGTTGACCAAAAGCTCTATAGATCTATGATCGGTTCCTTACTTTATCTCACTGTTAGTAAGTTGGACATAAGCTTTTAATGTAGGTCTATGTGCTACGTTTTAAAAGAACCACACTTAAGTGTTGTCAAAAGAGTTCAAGAATATGGTATCAAAAGAGTTCCACCTTTGATCTCCACTCATACTTGGATGCCGATTTTGATGGGTGTAATATGGATAGAAAGAGCAGATCTGGTATGTGTCAATTAGAACTATGGAAATTGTTATGCTTAAGTACTATGGATGAAATAATAATTAGAAAATTATAGACGTTTTATGGAAAAAATTCCCATAAAATGTGACAACACTAGTGCCACAAATCTCACAAAGAATCCCATATATCACTCTAAGACTCAACATATAGAAATAATGCATCACTTCATTAGATATCATGTTCGAAGAGGAGATATTGTCCTTGAATATGTAGGTACAATCAATTGGTTGATATATTCACAAAAGCACTTGACAGGGAACAATTCTACAAGATCAGAAGTGAAATAAGTCTAATAACACAATATAAAATTAAAAAAAATTGGTTGGTAGATACCTCTGATTCTTAACCTTCTTTGCTCGATGTTTGGTGCCAAAAGCTTGTATAAACCTATTTTTTTTAATTGTTCTCAATGTACATAGTACACGTTAAAGAAGATGTTTGAAATGACCTCATGCATGATCCTTGCATACTCTTTGTGCACCGTCAAACTCACATGTTCATGACATTGTTACATTTGATTATCACTTAGTTACATATCGACATGCTGCATGCATGCCATAGCCATCTATTTCTCTAGGTTTGTGGGAGTGTTGTTAAATGAACCAAGATTTTCCTTCTAAAAACTCTCGATTTAATGTTCAAATTTCACTTGCACGGATTCCAAGCCTTCTTTTCAAACATTTTCAAATAAAAATCTCAATTATTTTATTTGTACCAAGTGTTTGGACCAAAACATAAATTTTTTTGTCAAATTCGATTTGTTCAAGGCTACAGAGGTCCTTGTATCGATTCATGCACCCATGTATCCTATGTATCCACACATGAATAACATGTATCGATAGATTCCTCAATTGTATCAATACATTTTTTCCAGTAACCAAAATTAAAACCCAGTGTTACATGTATCGATACATAGGCATATGTATCAATACATCCTAACATGTATAAATACATTGCATCCAATGGCTAAAAATAAACATTCTGCCTTGAGTGTATTAATACACGGTCATATGTATCGATACATCTTATGGTTTTAAGAGCCCGACGACTCATTTGAACCCCCTTTCTCGATTCCCTCTCTTTTAAATTCTCTCAACTCTCTAAATCTTTTTGTCTTTCTTTCACAATCTAAACTGTTTACATCGTTTCTTCCATGCTCTTATTGATCCAAACACTATTTTTTCTCTCCAAATCATCACATTTTTCCCAAAATCCCAAATTCTTAATTTCAAAACCTAACTTCTTTTTTCTCCAAATTTTGCAAATTGGTTGAATTTTTAGCCAAATTGGCCCTGATTAACTATCTTCTCAAGTTTAATTTCTAACTTCCACCAATTCCTTTTTACTCAAAATCCCTCATTCAATGGCATCTAGACCCAAACGTACCAAGTCAACTGCCAACTGAAACTAAGCATCCACCTCCAAGGCATTTCCCTCATCCCTTCCCCCATCGTTGTCGGCTTCTCACCCCGACGACAATTCCTTCAAGTGAAACTTCTCTCATCCCTCTCTAGAACGCAAATTTGATAAAGACTATGTTAAGCGGGACGTCAAGCTGGGAAAGATAATTGACTTTAACTACCTCCATAGCATTAATTTTCCATATATAGATAATCTTCGAGAACTAGACTGGCTAAATTATCTATCACTGAACCACACCTATTATGTCGACCTAGTTCGAGTCTTTTACTTTAATGCAATAGCCAAATTTTAAGACTATGAGGATAGTGAACCCGTAAATCACAATGATAGGTTCTATACTTATGTTATGGGCAAGAAAATAGTAGTTACAGAACACACCCTAGACACTGTATTAGACCTCGAAATTCATTAGAGTGATTTGAACTATGTTGAATGAGTCATGTCAAATGAAGTCCTCTCCACTATCTATACTTACCTTCCCATGAGTGAGAAAAATGCGACAAGTGTCAAACATTTCTCATTCTATAATCGTATTCTTCATCTCATAGTGTCCCATTCTCTTCGCCCTCATGGCATAACTACTCAATCGTCAAAAGTGAGGATTTCTGGTTTCTATATTACATCAAAACCAACCAGTGTGTCAACCTAGCCAAGTTTATACATGATGATATGTTAAAGATCATAACTGAGTCTAGGAAAACCTTTTTTCTATGGCATGGCCATTAGTGCTATGATCGACTTCATAGACATCAACACTAGGTGTGATCCATCTAAACAACATGCGACACACATGAAGATTGATGAACACGCCATCAATAAACTTGGTTTTTTGTATGTCAATAACTCTTATATCCGAAAAGAAATTGTACATGAACCCAAATTTGTTGGAGATTAGGGTAATGAAGACACCTTTGCTGAGCTTAGTGCTACTCTCAATGTAGCCCCTAGTGCTGGTTCGAGTATTTGTTAGTTAAAATTCTACTATGCAAGTATACGTATAGAATAGATAGTATATAAGCAAGTAGAGTATCGATCCCATAAAGAATTGATCTAAAATTTTACTAAGTACTAAAATTATAACAATTTAATCTTATCCAAACAATCAAAATTAATTAATTAACTAAAACTAATTAACCAAAATTTAAACTAAAAAGAAAAATCAAAGTAATAATAACTTGAGTAAATATCAAATCAAATAAGCCTAGGATTACAATATCCCTCACACTTCATCCAAATCTTACCTCTCTTCTTTAACTTATTTCAATGGGTTGAATTATTAGTCTAAAGTCCTAAATTATTTATAAGGGTCTCTCGATTCATCTTATAAAAATATCTATTTTAACAAAAACACTATATCCCTATGTGAATTGAAATTAGAATAAATTCATTAAGTTCAGCTCTAATCTGGCTACATATGGCCTATAGGTATATCCCTATCCTATACGCAAATCAATTAATATGAACATATGCTATCCCAATTGTAGTCCACACTAAAGTCCATTTCCCAAGTTTGTTTAGGTTCCTAAATCAATTTAATTGGTGATCAGGCAATTAAAAGCATTAAGAACAAATAATAATAAACAATTCAAATCCATTAAAGATAAGCAAGAAAGAGATTAAAAATTTAAATTACATGTGAGTTCAATTGCAATTCTAGAAAAATATTTTAGTTCATATTATCTAATAAAAACTTCATCCAAAAAAAATTAGCCATTAATCCAAGTCAAAGAAAATAAGAAAAACATAGAAGTAGAGAGAGAAAACTAATAGTTGAAGCTTTGTGATCTTGATTCTCCCTCTAATTCTCTTGCTTTCTTGCTTTGTTTTTGGCTCTTTTTTTCCAGATAAATTGCTTGCTGCCTCTTCCCAAAAACCTCTAAAAAAGGCCCTTAAATAGACTCTAAAAGCCCTAGCTTCCAAAATTCTGTAAGCTTGTTATTTTTGGAAAATACGATGAGTGTTGCAGCTCATTTTCCAAAGTCGCGGCTCTCAAAGGTTCTGCTCAATTTTGTTCTTCTAGTGCAATACTTTCACTTTGTAAAACCCGACTTTATAAACACATGTCATGACATACATGCACTGATTAGCATGTTATTACGCTAGGAAAGTTTCTAAGAATAGACGAAACCCGGTATTATACCTAACGGTACACTTGAGTTGATTTAACCTCGAACTAGTTCAAATAAGAAACGTAGGATGAAATTTGATATTTTACAATCCAGGAATGACTAAAAATGATTGTTCGGATTTCGAGGGTTCATTTGGGGAAAAATTGAAAATTTTGATGTTTAGGGGCAAAATCGTCATTTTGCCACCTAAGATAATAATTTGATCATGGAGTGAAATTTTTGACCAAGATTAACTATTTGGAGTATAATTTAATGATAGGAAGTGAAAATTTTCAATTTCGGTAATTTTCGAAATATAGGGGCAAAACGGTAATTTTATCGCCCTAGGGTAAAAATCGTAATTTTCACCACCCAAAACTTGTCAAAATTATAGGATTTATTTATTTTTGGTATGAATAACTATGGTATTCTAAGTGGTGAAAAATTGAAGTTTAAAGGACGAAATTTTAAAAACGGGCCAATGGAAAAGTGACACATGGCACTTTTTTAATGATTTAATATTTTTTTAAAGGAAAGTCAACTCATTTAAACCCCACATCAGGTGATGGCCGGCCATAAGGAGAGAACAAGAGAGAAAATAGAGAGGAAAGGAAGAAAAGAGAAAAACCAAAGGAAAACTAGAAAATTCAAAAGGGAAATTACGTTTTTTATCCGTTTACGCGTCTAACGGTAAGATTTTTCGACTTTAGCTTGATTGCTACCTTTCTTATGCCTTTGTTTCCATTTAGTATGCTTGAGGAGAGAGATCAAAAAGTGATTTCAAGGGCTGGAAGAAATTCAAGGGGGAGGAATTTGAAATTTTTATGTTTTGATTTTTAGTTAAATTGATAGTTTTAGTTAGTTAAATGTGTATAGAAATCAAATTGGGCAAGAAAGCATGAAATTTTCACAATACCCACCCTTGGCTGAATGTTCAATGATGTACAATGATGATGAACTGATTTTTATTCTAAGAGAAATGAAGAGAAAATGATGAAAAATGGTTAAATGTGATAGAAAAACAAAGTGGAA
>NC_030851.1:11920574-11971504 GCF_000208745.1 Theobroma cacao | reverse complement strand
CTATCACCAACACTTGGTGTATTTATGGGCCACTTGTCATTGTAATTATTATTGTACATTATAACTTTGTAAATTATTGTATGTATGAATTTATTTTACTTCTAAGTTACAAAAGATTACTTACACGTGTTTCTATAAATATTATTTTATATAAAAATGCTATATTTTTTTCTTTGATTTACTTGAGCCGGAAACAATTGGAAATTGTTTAAAACTGATATGTAAGCCTTGCAGGGTTTCGATTGGTATTTCAGGTAATGAGTCTCAATCGGGACGTCGCGACGGTTGTCATGGGCCCGAGGGAGGTTCCGGGTCGTGACACACTTTGACAAAGATGACCACTTCTTATCAAAACTGGGCAAAATGGTAAACATCAAAAGTTGTAGCCCTATCTCTTAGATTTCTAATGGTCCACAAATCATGTCATTTAAACTTTTGTAGTGAGAGATATGCTTAAAAAATCGAAACATATGCAAAAAGAGCACTAATCCATTATGCACCTTTCTTCGCCAATTGAAATTATTTTTGATCTTACTCCTACAAAAACATAAAAATAAATATAAATAACATAAAACTAACATTACTAACTTAAAATAAATATTTAAACATAAATTAATCTAAACTAATAAAATAAATAAAAACACCTAAATTTGATCTTAAATCTAGTCTAACTTAGACTAATTAGGTATTTAATCTCTCGTTAAATATATGTATTTGATGCACTCATCAATATTCACTCGAGTGTCGATCCTAGCTGTCCACCCATGTCCACCGCCTTTGACAATGAGCAAGCTTATTCTCGTTTATTATCTTTTATGGAATCTATGGATGCTTGTGTTGTTACCAAGTATGATGCTCTGAAGGCACAAAATCGGGAGTTACTTCACCGCTAACAGTTACTCGAGGAGCAATTCATTGCATTTCATGCTCACTTTCCATTGCCTCATTGATCCTCTCACATGGGATCATTGATCCTCTCACATGGGACATTGGCCTCTCTTTTCACTTTCCCTAACCTTGTTGGACTAGATGGCCTTATCTTCATTCATTTTCATCATTACTGCTTCTTAACACTTCATTATATTTTATTTCGAATTTTATTTGCTGATGTTAAATGGTCTTCGATGACCAATTTTGGCTTGTAATTTGGTTTATGTTTGTGGACACATACCTCCCTTTACATTTTGCTCAATTAAATTTCTATTTCTTTATATTACATTGAATGGATCTCTTTGATCCGTTATTATTTTTGTCTTGATTCACTAGCTCTATTCACATTTTTTGTCTTTATATTCTACCTATCTTTCTATGTTAGATATCTTCATCTGTTCTCTTGCACATTACACTTTAAATTTTTTGCTTATGTTTGTTTATCTTTCATTCTTTTTTATTTAACAAAGAGGGAGAATGGAGAGCAAATTCTAAACAAATCTAATCATTTTCAAAGTTTTTAATAAGACCTTAAATTAAAAGGGGGCATTAATTAAGAGGACTCAAAATTACAAACAATCCTCAAATCTTCAAAAGTCAAGAAAATTGATTTTTTAAAACAAATTTTACTCATTGTTTTTGTCATATCAAAAAAGGGGAAATTGTTAACTTAATAGTATTCAAATCAATTTTATGTTTTGAAATGACAAAAAAATGACCAAAATTAGTCCAAGTCTTGAAATATCAAGTTTTCAGATCTCTAAATGATGTTAAATGAGTTTGAAAAAGAAAAATAATGAAAAAGGCTTTGAAAAACGCATTTTTGTCCAAATCTATCGATACATGTTCTTCATGTATCGATAGATAGATTTCAAAATCTATCAATACATGTTCTTAAAGAAAGTCAAACTTGAAAAGTCAAACTTAATCTCTCTATAAATTGACAAATATATTGATAAAAATACAGCAGAATGCCCATTGCCTCAAAATTATCGATATATGGATATATGTATCGATACATTTTAAGTAGAAGTCAAAACCTTTCTAGGTAAATTCAAATGTATCGATACATGCACAATTGTATCTATACATTTTAAGGGGAATTCAAAAATCAAAGAAGGAATGTATCGATACATTCAAATATGTATCAATACAATATGACCGTTGGAGCTTTGAATGAAGAGAAAAACGACTATTTTCACATTAAATGCACTCCTAACTACTATTGAAGCTTCAGCAACTATTAGTACAAGCTTTTTCAGCATTTATGAAGGTTGGAAGACTACAAAGCATAACTCAAAAGAGAAGAATTACCCAAAGCTCTTTCAAAACCCATTACATTGTTCTTGAATCTCTAAAGTCTTCTAGTTTAGCATTTATTAAGCTCTTACCTCTTCAATAAACACTGTGCCAAATTCATTATTCAGTCTTTAAAAGGCATATTAGTTGCACTTATATTCCTCTCTTTGTACTTGTTTAAGTGGCTATACCATAACTAACAGAAAAGGTAGAATGGTTGTACTTTAACCATAAAAAAGCATTACATTGAAAGGTTATACTTGATCCACAAGAGGCATTATATTGTCCCTTGATCAAATTTTGAATTTTAAACTCCTTAATGAATCTAAGGGAGAAAACGTAGGCAAAGAAACCGAACTTCTATAAAATGCTTGTGTTGATTTTTCTACTCCTACTCTTACTTGAAATTTAAATTTCTCTCATTGATTAAGAGGTCAACTATTTGTTAATCTTCAAATTGAGCATTTGAATTGAAAAGGGGGTTTTACCTTCTTAAAAATTGAAAATGACTCTTCAAAATTTCAAAACAATCCAATTCACCTTCTCTTGAATTTATTCAATTGAGCTTATTAAACTAACACCTTTATGATTAATGTGGCTTTTATTATTTTAAGATAAATTTGGCTGTCTATTTTTATTCTCTTGGTATATGGAATAAACAGATTTCGAGCTTACTTGATTAAAAAGATATAAATCTAGTTATGTGATTTGTCTAGGTTTATTGGCAGTTAAATTAAATGGACTATAATGTCTTTAAAATTTTAGCTTAATAAAAGTAGAATAGTAAATTCATTTATATGAAGTTAATTTTGGATCTAATTGTGTTTTCTAGATCTAATTAGGTTGACTATTTTCATCATGGAAGGAGTTTACTTAGTCTAAATTAAGTTCATTTAATTTTTGGTCTAGACATTATTAGTATAATAAATTAATTAATATCTAATTTATGTTATGCTTATTTTGTGTATGTCTTGATTATTATTGTGATGTCATGTGATTTTATATATTTGAATAATTGAGAATAGCCAAAACATCTTAATTATGATAAGATATACATTAAGTAATTTTTACAATACTTTATTTTCATCACATCAAGTTTAAAACGGCATCAATTTCTAATTAAACATGTTAGTATAATTATTTTACCTCACAGGAAAATTATTTACACTTTCATGGTTAATCAGGATGAAATAAAAATTATTTTTATTTCTTAATTAGACCAAAAGTATTAGGAAATTTTTTTTGAAGATTAAGTATTAGGAAATATTAATAATTTCTAATTTCATCATAAAAGTTATGAATCATTATGTGCTAGAATATTTGCCTACAAGTAGATTTTGATAACATGTTGATTCATGTATGTTTTGATTTGTCTTACATTGGTAAGCTTATCACTATTTTTGATGGTTTGTGCTTCATATAATGTTAAGTAAGCATGTTTATTAATTTACTAGGTAAAATACCCTCACTCCGCTAAGTTTTGATCGAAATTATACGAAGGTCTATTAGTTTTCAAAATGGATACCTCGTCCTAAAAAAATATGTTTTGCTAGACACGTAGGTTTAACTATTAGTAATTTCGTCAATTTAATAACGTGGCAAGGGTAAGAAGATAATCTTACCCTTGATTAATTTTTAAAATTACTATTATGTATTTTTATTAATTTATCGATCGGGCTCCTTAAGGGAGCACCGGTGCTCCCCAGGGGAGCTTGATTAGGGCTCCCTAAAAGAGCATCGGGCTCTCTAAGGGAGCACCTCCCGCTCCGATGCTCTTTTTTTTTAGGATTTTTTTAAAGTATAATAATAATTTTTTAAATTAATAAAGAGAAAAAGGATATTTTAGTCTTTTCATAATCTCTGTTAACGGTGTTTGTACTTTTGCGATGAAGTGTTCATTTCAAAAACTAATGAACTCACTTAAAATTTCCATTAAAACTCAGGGGATGAGGGTATTTTACCCTAATTTATTTATATGCAAGTGATCAAATTTTGATAGTTTCTATTAATAAAGTTCTAATCTTGAATGCTGGCAACTATAAAGAGTGGAAGGAGAATGTTCTTTTCCATTTAAGATGCTTGGACCTTGACTATGCTCTTTGTAAGGATGAGCAAGGTCAATTATAGCATGAAGCCGCCAAAGCCTTTGCTTTAGGCTCAATTTTTCATAAATCTCATAATTTTATAATAATATAATTAATTATATTAAAAATATAAATTAATTAAAATAATTAATAAAATATCTACATATTAAGTACTAATAAATATTTATTTTCTCTCATTTTTCACATCCTATTAATTCTCAACTATTTATGTCATTTTCCATTAAAATATGTAAAAGTCAAAATAATTAATAAAATACATATTCCATCACTTTCCTAATAATTGCTTGATAAATCTCAATTTTTTATCACTTCCTAATTCCCACAATACCATTATTTCTCAATTGTTTCTCTTATTTCCAATCAACTAAATAATATGTATTTAAGTATGTACAACAACTATTTTTTCCTATATATAATACTATTTTTTTTTTCAATTTATAATATCCACTTTTGAATTCTTGTTTGCTCATTTGCTATTTCTTCCTTAACCTTAATTTCCTCAAAAAAAAAAAAAAACAACATTGTTATGTGAGTATCTTCATAAAGTTGTGAGCTTCATTTGCTATTTACAATAAGCATTCAACAATTAGGTATTATTGTTCTAATCTTTACAATTTTTTTTACTTTAATTTAGAGTTTATAGTATATTGTTATATTGTCTCCATTTTATGTAATAGTTGATTTATTGAATTAGAAAGTTCCTTCAACAAAAAGGAGTTTTTCAAAAATTAAATTAATAAAATCTTAATTAAAATCAATAATGTCTTAAGAAAGATTAAATAGATTGACTATATTATCAATTGAAAAAGAAATATTACCAGAACTTGATTATAAAAGTTTAATTAGAAATTTTGTATTTCAAAAAGCTAAAAAAATAAATTTTTTTCTTAATTTCAATGAAAAATGCCTCATTTGAATATTTAACTTTAGATCTTTAAGGTTAATGAGCTGCCCTTGAGGATGAGTCAATTGTAACTATAATTACCAGTATTATGGTTGAGATAGCCTTGTATGAACAGTGGGAGCGATCAAACCATTTGAGTATGATGTTTATCAAATCTCACATTATGACTAGTATTCGTTGGTCGATACCTGATTGTGAGAATGTCAAGGAATTGATAAAGGTCATCAATGAGCAATTTGAGTCTTTAGATAAAGCATTGGCCAGCACCATAATGAGCAAGTTAAAATCAATCAAGCTCATTAGTGTTAAATGTATCACCAACGCATCATACAAATGAAGGATAAAATTGCTCAATTAAAGTCCTTGAAAATAAAGATTTCTGATGATTTCTTGGTGCACTTTGTTTTGAATTCTCTTCCTTCTCAAAATCTCCTATTGTGAAGGTGACAAGCTTAGTTTGAACCAATGTCCTAAAAATGAACTTGAGAGGGAACAAATGAAAAACGTTCTATATACTTCAACTATTAGAAGTCTAATGTATGCTCAAGCTTGAACCAAACCAGACATTGCATTTACAATTGGAATGTTGGGAAGATAAAGTGGTCCAAGCTTAGATCATTGGAAATTTGCAAAAAGGTCATTATCATCGGAGGGTTGCAAAGAAAGTCATAAGGTACCTTCAAGGGACTACAAAATTAACGCATACATATAGATGGTCCGACATCTTGGAATTTATTGGATATTCAAATTTAGACTTTGATGGTTATGTTAATTGTCGGAAGTCAACAACTGGATATATCTTCATGCTTGCTGGAGTAGCTAAATCTTGGAGAAGTGCAAAGCAATCTTTGATTGCTATTTCTACCATGTAAGTTGAGTTTGTTTCTTATTTTTTTGAAGGCAAGAAAGGATTTCATTATTATAAATTCCTTTACAAAACTGCCAACCCTGCGGCAGTGAGCAAGTAACACAAAACAGGGGACAAGAAACCCCTATAAAAGCTATTACTTGTGAAAAAAAAAGAACCCAGAGCAATAAATCCCAGGTTGCTAATGGGATCAGCCTCCTAAAACATTACATAGACTCCCATTGGAAACAAAAAGGACAAAGAGTCAAATAGACTCAGCCGACCATAACCCAATCACAATATTCTGTACAAAAACAAAATGACCAGTAGTAGCCTTAACACTCAAAATCAGGCAGTTGCCACGCTTCAAGCGCAACCAAAAAATCCCAGAAAAAACAATGCAAGAACACACCAAAGACTTAAGTCAAGACCAATCCTGGGTGTCGAGCCATTCCCAAACCAAGAATTGAGAAGCTACAACAGCAGCAGACCAACCGCTAAAACTGCAACAACAAAAAGATGACCTCCAAGCTCGCACACGAGTATCAGAAACTGCTTGCACCACAACCACATTGAAGAACAAGCAACAATGTACAAACTCCACGAACAGGCGAAAAAAAGCTTGGAACAACCCAACAATAGCAATAATATAGACGTATGAAGCTTTAAACAGCATTAAGAAACTTAGACACTACCGCATTGCCATAGAGAGATAGACTTGAACATTAACAGAACAAGAAGAAAGGGCAAGACCATAAAGGGCTTGAAACTCACAACCAAACATAAAAATTAGACTCCAAGAACACCCAGCAGCAATAATAGCAACAAAATCAGCAGCAAAAACACCCTCAGAACACGTGAAACATTCATCAAGCTCCTTGAAAACCAACATGGTGACCATGGAAAAAAGCACCATCCATTTTAAAAGTCAAAAACCAAACCTCGTTAATGGCACTCTTTCTTCCAGTCAAAGAAATGACCATTCTTTCTACTTGAAAGCAGCCACATATAATCATACATAGAAAGTCTGTGGCTCTTTAAACTCGGAACTTATGTAATGACCGATTTTGTTTAACTAAAGATGGATACACAAATCAAATGCAATTGAATATCATAAAGGCACCTCCGATTTGTTTCAGGCACATGCAACATAAAGTAACTGGTAGTAGGCCATATCAAAGTGGTCCAAAGGCTCTTTTCTCCAACCTCAACCTCATGGCTCAAAAGTGAAAGGTCCCTCTATCTGCATAAGTCTTTATCTTCTTTTAATGGAGTGTAGTTCCATGTATACAAAAGTATATATAAGAGAAGAAATCAACTTGCTAACACTGAATCTTTGTATTGAAATTAGATATATAAAAACTTAGGTTCTGTACAATAATCTAAAATAGTTCCTAAAAAGGTCGAAGATGAAGTCATTCTAGCATTTTTTTTGGTCGTTGCTACAAGAAAGTGAATCGATTATTACATTTATAATCAAAATGGCCTTAGGTACTGCATTACCCTTTTCTAATATAATGGAAAATCTGAAATCATATTAGGAAACATAGATTTATTTAAGGTAATGCACCTTCATAAGGATTTTAAGTAGTAACAACCACTCCAAAGACAACTTAATAATCATAACTCTGACTAATATAAAAATATAAACTAGCTTAGCGCAAATTTTTTCTTGATTCCTTAGCAAATTAATTAATAATAGTATTCTTTATACATGTTCATCAGCTTAATTCTTTTGCCACATTGTTTTCTTTAATGTTTCCTGAATGATACATTTCTCTGAAGTGGGATTTTTTGCTTTTTAGTTCAAGAACAATATTAACTCCCCTGGCCGATTGTTTTTCCTACTTGAAATCCTCAACTAGAATATCTTTTACCTTATTATATAGCTTGTCCATTACCTCTGTTGAGCAGTAATACTTGCATGGCTGTAGCACATGGCTATCTTCAAATTAACTTTGTTTCTTTAGTTTGTATCAATTTGTTTCGTTGTAATGTTTTAGAGTTAATGTTATATTGAGCTGTCCTTTTGACATGTTAGTCCGCATGTAAATTAATACTTACACTTGTTAAATATGGTTACAGGTGTTTCCTATGTACACAAGGTATATAAGCCTTGTTTTATATTAATAAAAATAGATCTGATCATTATCTTTTCTATGTACTCTGTTCTTTCTCTTATTCATAACATCAACATGGTATAAAAGCTATTGTAGGATTTTGTTAGACCTGAAAAACTAAGAATCTTCCTTCAAGTTTGGGCTATCAAGATGGAGGCTTTTCTTATACGTTATGATCTCTGGTCAGCCATTGAAACTGAAAAATAACCTGCTACCTTGGGAGACAATGCAACCATAAATCATATCAAGCAATATTATGAAGAAGTAACAAAGCAATAAAGAGCTTTGTCCTTCATTCATGCTGCTGTGTCTAAAAAGAGCTTCAGCGGAATTATGAGTTGTAAAACTATAAAGAAAGCATGGACCAAGCTTGAGAAAGATTATGTAGACACAACAAAGACCAAGCAAATACAAGCTCAGATCCTTCGAAAAGAGTTTGAATTGGTTAGGATAAAGGACTCACAATTCGGTCAGAATTATATTGATCAAGTCAATCGACTGGTAAACCAAATGAGTTGCTTGGAGATGATCTATCAAAAACTCGATTTGCTCAGAAAATTCTCATCAATTTGCTTGAGAAGTTTGAAGCAACTGTTACCTCAATAGAACAAACTAAGGACCTATCTCAACTCACAGTGTCATAATTGGTTAGTTCTCAAGCCACTGAACAAAGAAGGTCAGCTCAACTGGAAGCAAACATTTAAAGTGCTTTGGTTGTTTCGAGCAAAGGCAGAGTTAATGCAAATTCTCATAGCAAAAAGTTTACCAAAGATAAATAGAAGAAGGCTTCACATGCTGTTCAATCTTCAATCAAGAAAAGTAAGTACAAGGTTTGCACTTACTGTAAAAAAAGAAATCATTTTGAAGATCAATGCTGGTTCAGATTAGATGCTAAATGTCAAGCTTGTAATGAAATGAGGCATATTGAGAAAGTGTGCAAGAAAAAGTCTTCAACTACTAATAAAGCTCTTCAGATAATTGAAGCTACTATCAATCTGATGAAAATCTATTCATGGCCTTGGAAAAGTCAATAAATGAAGTTGATATTCAAGAATAGTTACTGGATAGTGGGAGTTCAAATCATGTTACTCCAACTAAAGCTGCTTTTGTCAGCTTAGATAAGAGTTACCATTCAAGGGTCAAAATAAGAAATGGGATTTATCTTCAAGCTGTTGGTAAAGGTACAGTTGAAGTGCATACATCCACAGGTCCTAAGTATATCTCTGAAGTTCTGTTAGTGCCTTCTCTCACTTCTAATTTATTAAGTGTTGGACAAGTAGTTAAAAATCACTATGCTTTACTATTCAAGGATAATACCTATGTTATATTTAATGCCTCCGATTCTTATTTAATGACTATACCTATGTAAAAGAGATGTTTTACTATGACTGCTAATCAGTTATGTTTATAAGCAATTAACTCAAATTCGAATTTGACTAATCCGTAGCACAAACAACTTGGTCATTTTAACTACAAGGGTCTCAAACAGGTTAGTACTTCTAGTTCCTTGAGAAACTTACTTAAGTTGATTGATGAAGGCTCAATTTGCAGTGCATGTCAATATGGCAAGCTTTTCAAGAAAGCTTTTTCCATCTCAAGCAGCAGTAGAGCCAAAACTAAGCTTGATTTGGTCCATTCTGATGTAGCAGGACCAATGAAAGTAGAATCATTGAATGACAACAAATATTACTTGATTTTTGTTGATGATAGAACTCAATGGTGCTTAGTATACTTCATGGAAGCTAAATCTGAAGTATTTAAGTTATTTTAGATATTTAAAGCTATGGTTGAAGTTGATACTGGCTCTAGAATTAAAGTTCTCTAAACTGACAATGGAGGAGAATATATCTTTAAAGAATTTACTTATTTTGTTGCAACTACAGGTATTTGTCATTAGTTTTCTACACCGTATTCTCCTCAACAAAATGGTGTTAATGAGAGGAAAAATAAGATTGTTCTTGATATGGCAAAAACTCTGTTATTTGAGAAGAATCTTCCTACAAAGCTTTAGGCAGAAGCTTGTAATACTGCAATATATCTGTAGAATATACTTCTTACTCAAGCGTTAGGTGGGAACTCACCATATGAAGTTTGGTTTGATTAAAGACCTTTAATAGAGCATTTGAAAGTCTTCGGTTGCATTTATTATGTCCATGTACCAGAAGCCATGAGAGATAAGTTGTAGTACAGAGCTCAGAAAGCCATCTTTATTGGCTATAGCTCTAAGTCGAAGGCTTATAGAGCCTACTTTCCTATTTCTGGTAAAGTGGTTGCTAGCAAAAATCTAGTTTATTAGGATATGCAAGATACTGCAAAGTCTCAAAATCCAATTATAATTCATTCTCTTCTAGAAATTGAGTTTAATATTGATCAAAATGTTGATAATGAGCCTGTGAAAGGAACTCGATCACTCAGTGATGTATATTATAAGAGTTTAGCTATAATTAAGGAACTTACTTCTTATGCAGGTGTTGTTAAACAACTAAAGTGGATAGATGATATGAATGAAGAGCTTTATATGATCAACAAGAATGGCACTTGGTCACTAGTTGGTTGACCTCCAAATAGAAACATAATTGGGGTCAAATAGATCTACAAAAAAAAAGTAGAATCCTGATGTTTTTCTCAATAGACATAAAGCTCGACTAGTGGTGAAAGGGTATAGTCAACAACCTGGTGTTAATTACTGGGAAATATTTCTCCAGTGGCAAGATTTGATACAATTCGAATGTTGTTAGCCTTGTCTGTTGCTTGGGATGGAATATCTATCATTTTGATGTGAAGTCTGCCTTTCTTAATGTAATTCTTGAAGAAGAAATCTATGTCGATCTGCTTAAAGGATTTGAAGTAAAAAATGAACTAGACAAAGTTTAAAACCTTCATAAAGCTTTGTATAGTTTGAAGCAAGCCCCACGATCCTGGTATAGCAAAATTGATACTTATTTTATCTCTAAAGGTGTTACAAAAGAGCAATAATGAAGCTACATTGTATATACTCAAGTGTGAAAATCAATCTCCTTTAGTTGTTCACTATATATGGATGACTTAATGATTACTGGAGGAGATGATGCTTCTCTGTAATTGTTTAAGAAGTAGATGAAAAATGAATTCAAGATGTCTACCTTGGAATTAGTGAGTTTCTTTCTTGGCTTGGAGATTAAACAATCTACTGCAGGGGTATTTTTGTCTCAATAAAATTATGTCAATAAGGTTTTAAGAAGGTTTCATATGCTCTAGTGTAAATCTGCAGCTACACCATTAGCTGTAAATGAGAAATTTTCAGTAAATAATGGAAAAAAGTTGAAAGATCCATCTCAGTTCAGAAGCTTGATTGGCAGCCTCCTTTACATATGTTCTTCAAGACCAAACATCATGTATTCTATAAGCTTACTATCTAGATGCATGAAAGAACCAACTCATTTTCATTTAGCAATTGGAAAACATATACTTAAGTATTTGAAGGGCACTCTAAACTTTGGAATCTATTATACTAGAAATCCAAACATCATTCTTACTGCCTACTCTGACAGTGATTGGGCAAGTAATATAAATGATTCCAAGAGCACTTCAGGCTTGTTTTTACTTTTGGAAATGGAGCTTTCTGCTGGAACTCACATAAACAGTCCATTGTTGCTCAATCTACAACTGAAGTAGAGTATATATCAGTTACTGCAACTTCCAACCAAGCTATTTGGTTAAGCAAAATGCTCGCTGATTTGCAGTTTCCTCATAAATTTCCTACTGCATTATTGGTGGACAATAAGTCAGCTATTGCTATCACCAAGAACCCTGTTTTCCATGGCAAGACCAAGCATATTCAAGTTAAATTTCATGCCATCAGAGATGCTAAGAAGTTAGGTGACATTAATGTCTAGTATTGTTGTTCTGAATTGTAGTTAGCTAATATCATGACCAAGCCTTTGGGAAAGCCAAGATTCAAGTACTTGAGACGCGAAATGAATGTATAGGATGCAAGTATTATGGAGGAGTGTTGAGCCGTAATACTTGCATGGTTGTAGCATGTGGCTATCTTTAAACTAACTTCATTTCTTTAGTTTGTATTAGTTTGCTTTATTGTACTGTTTTAGAGTTAATGTTATCTTGAGCTGTCCTTTTGAAGTGTTAGTTTGCGTGTAAATTAACACTTACACTTGTTAAACATATTTACAGGTGTTTCTTATGTACACAAAGTATATAAGCCTTGTTTTGTATTAATAAAAATAGTTCTGATCATTATCTCTTCTATGTGCTCTGTTCTTTCTCTTATTCATAGCATTAACAACCTCTTCTCCAAACTGGTAAGAAATCATAGGCTTTGTGAAGGATCTATAGTTTTTAGCTCTTTTTTTTGGCCTCATCCATGTACTTTCAAGCTCCACTTCAATTGTGTCTATAAACTCAGTTGAGAAAGAACCCTCTTTGTCCATTAATCTTGAACTTCTTCTTGGAAGGGAATATAGCATGGTACATTAAAGGAGTCTATGTGTGTAAGGAAGATACAGCCTGCCACAATTTTACTAAATATATGGTGTTTTTGGTTGAGGAGTTTCGTCTAGACCTGGCAATTTGTGTATCTATGTTTTAACTGTGTCGTGTAAACATAAGGTATTAATAGTTATATAAGTAAACACGAACATGACACGATTAATTATTCGTGTCAAGATCTTAAACACGTATATGGATACATTTAATAAACGTGTAACACAACATGATACAACTAACACGTTTATTAAACGTGTCAAGTTAAATTTTATACGACACAATATGATTAACAACTGAGTATTTATTTCTATTTTCTCTCTAGCAGAAGGGAGATATCGAGAGGTTAATTTCAAACGATATTTTTAAGAGCATTTTGGTCTACTCATGCTTCTTTTTGACTAGAAATAGATAACTTTATATGGATCATTATTTTTAAAATCACCTTATCAAGAGATCCATTTTTCACAATTTTCTCTAAAAGAAAACCACCCCACCTCCCTTGGTTTCACATGTATTGGGAAAGGTCTATGACAGTGAAGTGATTTTTTGCATTTGACCTGCGACAGCGTGAAATCGCTGTAATTAGCATGCGTGCTGATGCAATCAGCCCTTCACTTTTTGCTTAAAATCAATTGCTTCTTCAGGCTCCCATACTGAACTCCCTTTCCATCCTATGCCATTGTTGCTTCTACACTTCAACTTGCTCCTAAATTTTAATCTATAAAATAATAATCCTTTTGAAACATTTAGCAGTGTTGGAAAGTATAACAAAGTACTAGTACTTTCCAACATTTATATCTAAACAATGTGAAAAACACTTGCTGTCTCTGTTAAGTGTCGACAGATGCAATATTAATGTATTTTCCAATGAATAATTATTGATGTGTGAACATTTATATTAGTGGACTTCTTTCACTTATTTGATTTCTTTATATCCATTTCCATTATCGGTAGACTAAGTCAAATGATTTAAGTCTATATTACTTCAACTTTTCATTTTTTTGTGCATTATATTTGGATGCAACACATATTCAACAGGCACGGATATAAAGATCCGACTCTCCAAATATATGAAAAAACTTGAAAGGAACATACACATACCCGGCCGTAATGGAAGGATCTAAATTTTTAATTTTTGAAAATGAATTGTGTAATGATAAATTATTTTTATTTTTTTACAAAAATATATCAAATTTATTAACAAAAAGAAAAAATAAAAATTTTTAGATGCAAGCAAAATAATAGCATAAATAAACAAAACCTACAATTATAAGTATTTGTTGTAACATGTAAATATATGTATTACAAAATGAATATATTGAACAATTTATCTTGTAGTTTCTACTTAAAATCACGAGCAACAATCTCTTATAGGAAGATTATCAGTATGCTTTTTTTACATTATTGACATATTATCATATTCAATAATTTAAGTATTAAATTAAAAAATATAAATAGAAAGTAAAAAAATATAATTTTTATTAAAAAATAAATTTACTGTAGAAAAGTAGTGTGAAGATTTTGAGACCATCACCTGAAGTTTTGGAATTTTTCCATTATGTTTTTAAATATGAAAAATGAAAAAGTTCTGAACTAATGCCGTTAATTAGTTTGGCAGGGAATCATTTTCAAAGAAAATAAGCATATAATTAAGATATCATGCGAAAAAGAGGTTCGGATGAAAAAAAAAAATTTTTAAAGAAAAAGACTTGGAAACTTGGATGTTTTTCGATTTGGTTTTTGTTATTATGATACTCATATAAGTTTAATCTACATGTTTGTACAACAAAAGAAAATCTACATGTTTGAGATATAGAGTGATGGCAGACCTATTAATCTTAAACGTTTAGCTTAAAATTCATCTATAATGGATAGATTTCGTTAAAGAGTTGTAATTTTAATAATTTCAAAATAAAAAATTCATCTTTGTTACTACATATTCAATGGATGAGAGGCGCAAAAACAATGAATATAAAAAAAATAAATTTAGGTTTGAGGGAATAATTAATTTGTTTATATATTTTTAATTTTTTGGGCCTTCCGTAACATAAGTTTAAGCATTGAAGTGTTGATCTGTTGAAAATTGAATAATTGGAGTTGTATTTGGTTGATGTTTTTGTTTACAAAAAGATTGCAGTTATGTTGTTCAGAATCAGTAGCATTATCTTTGGACAGAGACCCAAA
Source organism: Theobroma cacao (assembly GCF_000208745.1). Lineage (NCBI taxonomy): Eukaryota > Viridiplantae > Streptophyta > Magnoliopsida > Malvales > Malvaceae > Theobroma > Theobroma cacao. Next base: position 11,956,633 of record NC_030851.1, on the reverse strand, counting down.
AAATAATATCCTTTGAGGAATTCAAAGTGAGATGCTACGGACATTGACCCAAAATCTTAGAAGTAAAATAGCTAACGCAACCAGCTCCTTCCTTTCCACAATTTTTCTACTTTTATATCATCATGGAGTTTAAAACTCAAGGCCATTCCCCCGTCAACATCCCCAAAGTCAATGGATTTTGTGAAAGAAATTTAGATAAATTAATAATATTATTTAATTCATTAATTGATGTATAATCTTCTTGTTTAAAGAACAAGTTAATTGAATTCCAAGTAATAAAAGAATCCAGAGTTGAAGAATGTACAACTGCCCAACATCCATGATTGAAAATTCAACTGCCTTGTCCGGTAGTGATATTAGAAAACAAATTACATGAATTATTGCAATAATGCAGGATAATATAATGATTTTGTTATTCGAATTCTCTTTCAATGACACATGGCATGACTTTTTCCCTGCTACTAAGTCTCTTGTTTTTTTTTGTTCCTTGCGTCTCTTTAATTTTCTTCTATAAATAAACATGCATTAATTAAATATTTTAGGGGGCTCTCCAAGAATTCAGTTATGATCACCTCTTCCCATCCTAAAGGTACGACATAGGTACGTTACAAGCAAAAATAAAAAACTTTTTGATAGAAAATCTTTTGAAAGAGAATGTGTCCCTCTAACTGCAAGCTAACGGCAAGAAAAGTACATTTGACTTAACAAAAAAAAAAAGTAGACAAAATAGAGACTGGCATCAATTTATCATAGTTTTATTTTGTTAGGTTGGCATTCATGATATGGATATATATATATATATATAGATTAGACTTTTGGGATCGAAAGGAATATATATTAATATATACATAGTATATTTTTAGCATCCTTGGATCATTATTAAGCATATCATTTTTAATTGAATGCTCATGGAGCTATATTTAATGATTGGAATTTGGGTTAGACTTTTGGAATGGTATTATGAATTGACGAGTGTATCTATGTAGAAAGAAATGTTTTTTTGATGTATTGAAATTAGCTTTAATTTGTTTAAATTGTAATTATTATTATTATAGATTTTATTATGTTTTGAATGAAATAATTATTATAAATTTTATTGCGCTGACAATTATGAGTTTGTAATTATCATTATACATTTTATTATGTTTTGAGTGAAATAATTACTATAAATTTTGTTGTGATTATAATAACAATAATGATGTAAAATCTCTGGTATTATCAGTTTATATATGAACGATGAAATTTCTAAATACAACTAACTGATATTGTTCCCATTTGTATTACAAATTTTCAAGTTGGTGGTCTTAACTAGTTCTCTAAGGACACAATTTAGCAAAATGGTTATTATTGAACTAAATATAGCCAAAATAACCATCACAACAAATAGAGTTAGAATTATAATAAATAAAATACTTGTTTCTAACAGGAAAAGCACTTTTGTGTTATGCATGATACATGTATGCTATGGAAATAGGAGATATTCATTCTTTTTTATTTTTGGTTTCCTCACAGTCACCCGTTTCTTTTGCAGCCGGAGGAAGTAGTCTTATTATTTTTTTTAATTGAAAGAAAAGAAATTTTAATTTTAATTTTTAAATACAAAAATCATATACTCGAATGCTTGACCTTATTGATATAGAAAAATTGGAGTTTCTCAGCTCTGTTTAAAAGGGTGTTAAAGACAAACGTGGCACCTACCCCGCGTGCAAGCAGCGTACAGAGATTGAATATTACAGCACACAGAGAGTAAAAATAGCGTGCAAGCATAGTACCGAGAATTGTTTTTTTCTTTTTTGTTCCATTCTGGCAGTAAAGTTTTAAACTAAGCTTGCATCGGCGTTTGACTTTAGCGGTTATAAATGCCTACACCATCAATTCATTTCTCCCCACAAAGGAAGAGAAAAACGCAGGCATGGCAGAGAATGCGGAGAAAGTTGAGGAGATAGAGATGACAGCAGAAGCTGATAACAAAAACCGACTGAAAGATCGAAAGTTCTCATGGGCCAAGCTGCGCCGCGTGGATTCTCTCAATTTGGAGGCTGGTAGACTTTCTTTCTCTTCTAGCAAGACCACCCATTCCAAGGTCGCCCTCTCTCTTACTCTACTCCTTATTGCATACCTAATTTCCTTGCTTAATCTTCTCTTTGTTTTCCTTATACTGACACTACTTCTTTAACTGCGGCTTGTAATATTTTCTACAGGTAGATTGGTCGACGACGTTGAGTTTAGCATTTCAGAGCATTGGAGTGGTGTATGGAGATATCGGAACTTCCCCACTTTATGTATATTCCAGCACTTTCCCTGATGGCATTGGCGACCAGGACAACCTGATAGCGGTTCTCTCCCTCATCATCTACACCATAGTTCTCGTTCCTTTTTTCAAGTATGCATTCGTCGTTTTGAGAGCTAATGACAACGGTGAAGGTAATTAAGCAACTAGTTTTCACCCATACCAACTTGGTCAACTCTATCATGCATGTTTAACTTGACTTAACCCAAGTATGTATACCTGAGAGTACTCTACAAAAAGCCACCTAGTTTTTTGGTTTTAACTAGTCTATAAGTCAATTTGATCATTTTTTAAGGGGTAGAAGAGAGAAATATAACCTTCAATTTATTCATCTTACAACGAAATGGGCTATGTTTAATTCCAGGGGGAACATTTGCGCTCTATTCTTTGCTATGCCGACATTTAAAGGCGAGCTTGATCCCAAATCAACAGCCGGAGGATAGAGAGCTGTCTAACTACCAGTTGGACACTCCATCCAGCCAGTTGAAGCGGGCATACAAGATTAGAGGAAAGATAGAGAACAGTAAACTTGCCAAAGTTTTGCTTTTCTTGGTTACTATCCTAGGGACTTCAATGGTTATAGGAGATGGGGTTTTGACTCCAAGCATCTCAGGTATTCCCTACATATCTACTTATAATACTTCCTTCTTAGGATCAAAGTATAACGGTGAATTAGACCATTTTCTGGTCATTAATCTGCAATAAACAATTGTTTCATTTTACAGTTCTCTCCGCAGTGAGTGGCATCAAATCCCTGGGAAAAGGTAAAAACATCTCCACCATTATCAGAAGACTACATGTGTACTTGAATAAGAATTTTGAGCCAAATTCTTACCTCTAGATATTGATGTAAGAACGATTGAATTTTCAGATGCTGTGGTGGGAATTTCCGTGGTAATTCTAATCATCCTTTTCTCTGCCCAACGATTTGGAACTGACAGAGTGGGATATTCATTTGCCCCAATCATCTGCTTGTGGTTTGCCTTCCTCAGTGGGATCGGCTTGTACAACCTCTTCACTTATGGGTGGGGTGTGTTACGTGCGTTTAATCCGTTATACATAGTGGAATACTTCAAGAGACGCGGGAAGCACGGATGGGTTTCACTTGGTGGAGTAGTTCTTTGCATTACAGGTGAGCAGCAGTTTTACCTTTTGACGATTTCTTTATTGTATTGGCATCCTTCTCCATTTTGCCTAACCGTAAGGACATTTAAAATAGGGACGGAAGCCATGTTTGCTGATCTGGGTCACTTCAATGTTCGAGCAATTCAAGTAAGTTTATTAGAATCAGTGAAATATGTCATTTCTTCGGCAAATTTCAGTCATTTCCTTGACCCTTGGAATCTGTTATTACTATTGGATTGCAACTAGAAATTGTTAACTATTCTTTTGGTTCTTCATCAAATTGTTTATTATTCTACATGGAACTGCAGATGAGTTTCTCTGGGGTTGCCTTGCCTTCGATACTCATTGCATATTGTGGCCAAGCTGCCTACCTCACCAAACATCCTAATGACGTTGAGGACTCTTTCTACAAATCTGTTCCAAGTAAATCTTGAATTAAAAGATAAGGGAAAGGGTTGTTTCTAAAACAATTTATGGGATTAATCGTATTTTCTTTGGATGTAGATCCATTGTACTGGCCAACATTTGTGGTAGCCGTCTCTGCTGCCATTATCGCTAGCCAAGCTATGATATCTGGAGCGTTTTCGATTATCTCTCAGTCGTTATCTCTCGGGTGTTTTCCAAGAGTTAAGGTAGTCCACACTTCCGTTAAGTATGAAGGTCAAGTTTATATACCAGACATCAACTACATGCTCATGATTGCCTGTGTTATAGTCACTGTTGGCTTCAAGACCACAGAAAAGATCGGCAATGCGTATGGTAAGCTAACAACTCATGTAGTCAGGACAATCTAGTTCTTCTTCTAATCCTGGACATCCAATGACAACTAATTAAGCCAAAATCCAGAGGAGAAGACAATGAATCTTCAGGATGGAAATTACTTACTTTTTTTTTTTTGAAATTACTAAATAATGTTAAACTAAAAAATTAAACATCCATTGGCAGGAATTATATGTTCAATATTAGGCAATTATAATATTATCTTCATTTTGCCAAAAGGAATTAAGGATAATAACACTTCTTTCTCTTGGGTTTATAGGAATTGCCGTGGTTGGTGTAATGGTGATCACAACAGGTATGACTACTCTGATAATGCTTGTTATATGGAAGATAAACATATTGTGGGTTGTCCTCTTCTCTGTGTTCTTTGGCGTTGTAGAGGCTGTATATCTCTCATCAGTCTTGTACAAATTTGTTCAAGGAGGCTACCTTCCATTAGCCTTCTCCCTTGTCCTAATGACAATTATGGGAATATGGCACTATGTGCATCAAAAAAGATACGATTTTGAGCTCCAGAATAAGGTTTCCAATGAATTCATTAAACAACTGGCGGACGATCCAAGGATAAGCCGGGTGCCAGGAATGGGTCTTTTGTACTCAGAGCTCGTTCAGGGCATACCTCCCATATTTCCTCATTTCGTTTCAAATATACCTTCCATCCATTCAGTTCTAGTGTTTGTCTCAATCAAGAAACTTCCAATTAGCAGAGTGGCATTGGAGGAGCGTTTTCTGTTCAGACAGGTGGAGCCAAGAGAGTATCGAATGTTCCGCTGTGTTGTGAGATACGGTTATCAGGATGTAATGGGAAGTGCTGAGGAGTTTGAACGTCAATTGGTCGAGAAGTTGAAGGAATTCATTCGTCATGAATACTTTATTGCTGAAGGAGGGGCAGCTAAACAATTGCCAGCTCCAGAGGACCCCCAGAGCTCCACTCTTCTGGTAAATGAAGGAAAAGCGAAAGGAACGAGTAAATCCACTGTTTTTGTTGAGGAATCGCTAAACCAGCTCAACTCATCCCGCGTTTCCTCAGCATCCATCCAGTCGTTCAATGCAGCCAAATCAACAAACTCGTCAAGCCGAATCATCTCTGCACCTATCCAGGGAGCTGAAGAGGAGATGCAGTTTGTGCAGAAAGCAATGGATGAAGGAATTGTTTACCTCCTGGGGGAAGCTGAAGTGATGGCAAAACAAAATTCATCCTTCATAAAGAAGATAATTGTGGACTATGTCTATAATTTCCTGAGGAAAAACTTCAGGCAAGGGGAGAAAGTAATGGTGATACCACACACTAGGCTTCTAAGGGTCGGAATGACATACGAGATTTGAGAAAGACTTCATGTGCATATAATGTGAGCCTTCACGAGTTGAGTGAAACCTAGTTGTCAGCAAACAAGTCAGAATGAAAGCAGAGACAGTCTAACAGCTTTTGCAATAAAATGTCTATTTGTAAATGTTATTCACATGGTCTTCTAATCATTAGATTTGCATATGGTGTTCTACTCTTTCCTCCAGCCTTTTTGATGTTATATGTGTTGAACATTTTCAATAATATTTGTGTGGGATATCATTTCACATTAAAAAAATGGAAGGAAGAAACTTTTTATCAGTTATATTTGTTTAAACAGTATGTTCATTCAAATAAATTATATTTATTCAGAAAGTTATGTCTATACAAACAAACATATTTATTTATAAATAGGATTCTTTGATTTTGTGAAAATGTACACAAACAACTTCATTCAATTTCTCATTCCTTTATTAATAATCTTCATATACTATTTTATTCTAAAAATTTGAAGAAATTGATAATCTTGTCATACATTAATGAATGCTTAGTTGATTAGTACAAGACGCATTCAATTATTGAGTTTCATGGTATTTTTTAGATTTATTACATGTAACCCTTTTTAACACCTAAACATATAATTGGTAGAGACGAATAAAACTTTGAAAAAAGTGATGGTGACACCTTGAATTCTTTCCTTAATATTTTCTATTTCCTAGTCCTATGTTCCAATAATATTTTATTTTTTATTTAACAATAGTTGTTGTAAGTGGAACATTAAGGGAATTTACATTTGAGTTTGTGGAAATTAGATTGATTTGATGTTAATGAGAAAAATAGTAAAATAGTTTTTCACTGGATTACCAAATAATTTTTTTCTTTTATCGAATTAATTCCATGAATTATCTAAATTCTTAATTGTTGCATATTTGAATTGAGTTATGCAGTTATAACTATTTTTTCTATTAAGTGTGAAATGGTTGATAACAAACTTATAATGAATCAATACATTGGAAAATAATAAGGCATTGTGAATTGCTTTAGGTATTACAAAGTATGATTGCAAAGACAAGTTTATTCTGCCAATGGACGAATAAAGGTATCTTTAGGATCATTTTATTAGTACTTAGAAGAATGAAATGGTTGTTTTTGCTTATATGATTTTCTTGATTTATGACATCATAGTTTAGGGCATGTTAATTATAAAAGGTTGTTTGTCATGTTTAATTCGAAAATTGATTCCAGATATTGATAAAGATATAAAAAATCATAAAACTTGCATGCTTATTGTAATCATTAGAAATTCATTGTTCTAGTGTTGGAATTATTCTAAATGCTTGAATTAGTGCATAATATTAGATGTGATTTACATGGCTCACCTGCAATAGGAAGAAAGAGATATTATGTGATATTTATTAATGATTATTCAAGATTTTGCTGTGTATATTTGATACATTCTAAAGATGAAGTACTTGATATATTTAAGATTTGTAAGTCAAAAATTGAATTACATTGTGAATCTTTTATCAAGTGCTTAAGATTAATAGAGGTAGAAAATATTATAATCCAAGTTATTTTGAATCTAACAATATAATCCATTAAAATTCAACACCTCACAAAACCACAACAAAATTATGTGACAGTAAGAAATTACGGCCTTAATCGAAATGATAAATGTAATGTTATCATATTTTGACCTTGGACAAGGTTTTGGGGTGAAGTTTTATTAACAACTTGTCACATATTGAATAGAGTTAAGATAACCCCATATGAGCAATGGAAGAGGAAAAAAAAAACAAATCTTGATTATTTGAAAGTTTGGAATGTAAAGCTGTAGTTAGAGTTTCAAAAATTTGATGAAAGAGAAATAAAATGCATATTCATATGATATACACAACATATAAAGCATATAGATTCATGATAATTGAACCAAATGATTCAATTTTGGTTAACACTATTTTACAACAAGAGATGCAATTTTTTATGAAAATAGATTCAAATATATAATAAAATAACTATAACCACTACAATCAGTTCAATCAAATGAAATTCCATTGAACAAGTTGAAAATAATGATGAATCGTGTTTAGAATAAGGAAAAACAAAAAGATTTAATTTGGATGAGTTCAATTAAATTAAGACAATTTTCATAAAAATTGTGCTAAACCTAATTGGATTAAGGTTGCTTACAAATATATGCTTATACTACACTCTAGAGGCCTCTAACTTGAAAGGCAAACAATAAAGAAAGAAGAAGATTTGGCAACCCTAAAGAGTAAACCTTGCAAGTTAACTCTTCCCTCTTCCTTTATCTTTGGATATCGACCTTGCCTCCTTCTCCTTAGGAATTGGAAACATCTCCTCTTCTTCCTCTTTTCTTGACCTTTTGGCTTCCCTCATATAACTGAGAAAATCGAGAGCCCCCCTTCCTAACTTCCTTAGCTAACATTAGGCTTGGAAGTAGAAGCAAACACCTATAACCTAATGTGTTAAGGCTAGACGCTTTAATAGCTTAAGGTTTACAAAAACATAAGCTTGGTAAGAAGTTGTTTTTGATATTTAGGAGATTTAGGCCTCTTGATTTCGACATCAAAGGTTTAAAGGTATAATAATCTTTTATCAATTAGTTAAGACAATTTACATTAAACAAATAAAGATTGATCTTGTTTGAGGAAAAAGTTTTAAATTTTTCGCTATGTATGTATCATGAATGCATGGTTTTTCCAGACAAGAGTTTCTGCCATGCATCTTGATATATTTTCATAGCAGCTATAAGGGGAACAATGGATTCTAAATAAGAAGCTAGAATGGCATTAATAATAAATTGGTCCTATCAATACCATAATTAATAGTCTGGATTCGATGTTGAGGCTCCATTTATGGTGATTATTTGGTTAGGGTAAGGTGTTGGTCCAATAAGTTATACTCTAAGATCATAACTTGTGGTAAGTAAGTTGAATTACAATTGCCAAAAAAGAAAAATTGATGAAGTTAAGTTTGAAGGGGAGTTGTGCTGCAACATTGATAGTGATTGGCATTATTGTGAAGTTTGCTGCCACAAAGAAGAAATACAAGTGGTTGTTGATCTATTGGAAGCTGCCATTGGGAATTGAAGTTTGAATCATGCTCATGTTAGCTTATTGTAGCTATGATACCATGTAAAAGCAAGTAATAACTGGATATGAACTTGAACAACTGATTTGATTCATTGATGTAGTGTAAGCACATATTTATGCAAGTTACATGGTAAGGTAATAACGTTTATCAACATTTTATTGAGTGCGAGACAAAAAAAAGAGATCAAGTGAGACAGAGAGGGACTAAGAAAGAGTTAGGCCTATGGGTACAGTAAAGCTTATTTAGATGTTAGAGATCAAAAGAACTGTGGATACCTCAACAGAATTCAAAATGATTGGAAAGACTAAAGCCTTAGAGTAATGCAAAGCATTGATCTATCAATAGAAAAACCCTTTTCCATCTACGTTGGGAAGCTAAGCCCAAATTCATCATGGATTGATGTTAAGAACTAGTTCAGTCCATTTAAGAAAATTATGGATGTTTTTGTAAAGAAGGAAGAGACAAGGGCAATGGTTCTTTTGCTTTTATTAGATTCAAAAAGAAACATGAAATGCTTAAAGCTATTGAGCGTGGCAATAATAGTGTTATGGATGAGAGATACTTGCATGTTAGACAGGTGGAACCGTAGAAGAAAGTAAGGGACCAATTGGGTGTTGACAGAAATCACAAAACCTTGGGTTACCATTCAAGAACAGATGGTAGAACCTTTAAAGAGATTGGGGGAAGGGAAAATTTTCCCCTTCTATGCATTACCAATTTTACTATACCGAAGAAAAATGAACCGGTAAAGTAAGGAAAGATGAATTCAGAGAGTCAACTTCTAAAGGTGTGATTTGACTTGTACCATAGAAGGAAGGAGATGGAATGGGTGATGTGTAACGTTGTTGGCAAACAAAGGGAGAATTTTGACCTTGTTGAATTAAGAGCGAACACAGCTAAAGCAACGATTATGGTGGAGTTAAGTAAGGAAAGCAGTGTGGTGTTTACTTTCAATGAGAAATATGAGATGCAGATTCTTACTGAACTTTGTTGAGATGTCTTAAAGTCATGATTCTTAACATTGGAGCCATTTAAAAAGGAGGGTAAGGATGCATTTAAGGTTGCGTGGTTAAAGGTGAATAGTATTCCATGGCATTTATGGCATGAAGACTTATTCAAGGCACTAGGTGATAAATGGAGGAAGTTCATTGCGGTGGATAATTCTATTGGGAGTAAATGCAGGTTTAACCGAGCCCTTATGTTGTTGGGGGCGAAAGACCTCTCAAGATTTCCTTTGTAGGGATATCAACGGGTACCCTATTATAGGGTTCCCGACCCGGTTACACCGGGTTAGGGTACTCCATAAACAATTTTGAGTAAGGTTCGGGTAGTGATTTCACTACCTGAATCGGGTTCGGGTAGGTCAGGTATCACCCCTTGGGTACTCGTTACCCGAACCCGATTACTATTTATAAATATTTTATTATTATTTTAATAATTAAAATAAAAATTTACAATTTTTACCAACTTTACAAGCAATTCGTTTTGTTAAAAACTAACTAATATATGAAAAGTATGGTTACTCTAATTATTAATATGATGACATTAATATATTTAAATTAAAAAATTATTAGATTGTTAATTATATTTAAATAATTTGAATATTATATCATATNTTTTATGTTAACATTACAAAAATTATGACTTATAAAATTATTAATTATAATATATATACCATTATATATATAATCTTATAATATATGTACTTAAAGAAAGCTTTTGAGATTAAAATGGTTTTGGAACCTAAATGTTTTTTTTAATTTCATGAAATTAAGAACAAATCCTTATAATTAATTAAATTAATTCGTGAAACTATTATTATTAATTAACTTGTAATGTCTTTTAATATATATTGTTTATATATTGTGTTAATTTATGAGGAATAAAATTACTATTTTATATATTAAATATTTTTTATGTATGCATGTGTGTGTGTGTGTATATATATAAATATATTTACTTTTTATTTTATATTAACATTGCAAAAATTATAACTCATAAAATTATTAATTACAGTATATATACATTTGTTTTTATAAACTTATAACATATAAATCTAAAAGGAAGTTATGAGATTAGAAAAGTTAATTGGGTAATTGGATACCCATGAAGAAGATTTTAATAATTTTTTTATTTAATCGGGTATTTAAACAAGTTACAGTAATTATAGGGTAGTGGGAATGTATTAGGGTTAGAGTTAGAGCAGTAATTTTCAAATTATTCGGGTAGTTAATAGGGTTAAGGTATTTGATTTTTAATAGGATTAGGATTCAGGTATCTCAAAAGTAACAAGTACTCTACCCGTTGACATCCTTATTCCTTTGGGCACCAAGCTTTATGTTTGTGGAGAGTCTTTCCTTATATAAGCCTTGGTGGAGAAGGGGTTGATTGCTAGCAGGCTGTGGAGTGGTGGAATACTAAAGGGCCAAATCGAAGAAAAGAATTCGAACAGGGTAGTTAAAAGTAGAAAAGGCAATCTATGCTCAAAGAAGACAAAGGTAGGTGATGACGGTTGCGATAGACGCTTAGAGATCCATGTTCCTACCTCAAAAAATGTGCACGATCAGTCCCAAGTCAATCAAATTTAAATTTTTAAGCAAAGGACTAAGGGACAAAAAGTTGAGGCTACCAATTAAAGGAAAGTGGAGGTTGAGTGTGTTGAAAGGAGTGAGATAATGAAAGAGATTTTCCTACTTGAAAAAGGTAAGAAATCGTGTAGTCGAAGCTCAAGGTTGAATTCAGTGGTACTATTACTAGTGAAAAACTTGGGAAGGATATTGCAGAGCGGTTTGGTAGGGATGAGATGGTGTGGACCAAGTTTAGTGAAATTGCCTATAGACATCAAGGCCCCATTAAACACGGATGAGCTATTTTGGGCTTGCAAAAATGAGACATTAACCAAATTTGGAATATGAGCCTTATTCCATGTTGAGACGTTAGGTCCACAAGTAGGCAAGTGAAGGCTCAACTTATGAGTAAAAGGCTTTTTGAATATGTTGGCTCGAATTGGAAGGGAATTTTGGATAAAGATAAGCTTAACCATCTTGATAAAACTATTATAGGGAATGGGCTTAGAATGGATTTTATGGATCTTAAGAAGAAGACTCAAGATGCTAATGCGATAAACAAGAGGCCTAGTGAAATGGCTACAAAGGTTAAGAAGGCTAAAGTGAGTTGTAATTAGGTTAAGTTGAAAGGAAAAGACATGGTAGATGAAAGTAGGGATCAAGGTAGTAGCTTGGATGAGATAACCCCACTAGCTAACTTATTTGATTAGGTTAAAACGATGAAAAAAACCATGGAGTCAAGCTTAATAAACGATGGAAAAGAAGAAAGTAGGGGATTTCAAAGGGAAAGTTTAAAAAGCGCAAGGACATAATGAATGAGAGATTTGGGAAAATTACAATGGAGGAGTTGCAAGGTCTCTAAAAGCCAAGTAGTTTGATTAGCTTAATAAATGTGGTGGTAAAATGCTACAGGAGCCCATTTAAAAAAGCCCGAGTGCAAGTGATGAAGGTTGAATACCCATTAAGCTAGTAAAAATCTGATAAGGTAGGTTAGTTTGGAAACGGACCAAATAAAGGTACTACCAGCAAAGAGTCTGAAATGAAGGAACTTAGATCAGCTAGCAAAGTAGCAATGACTACTAGGGAGAAACTTGGGAATGGAATTCAAGAAATGGAGGTCAATGATATTGTGCAAAAGGAAAGGGCGACTAAGAAAAGGAAAAAGCTAAGGAAAGCTATTTTGGAAATGTTAAATGCTAATGCTAGTGAAGTTCAAACAAAGGCTTCTGTTTTTAGTTGTGATAGTGGAGAAAGGGACCATGCAATTCAAAAAGAGACTGGGTTCAATTATGAGGTAGCTATCAAGTTAGGTTTAAAGTTTGAAGGCAATTTAAAGGTGGTCATAGAGGTGTTTGCAAGACTTGAGAGAGAAATAAAGGAGAAAAAGTTAGGTTAAGTCTACTCTATCAGTTAAATTCCTTAGGGTAAGTTCTTATTTTTATGAATTTACTCACTTGGAATGTGAAAGGATTGGGTAAACTATTAAAAAAAAGGCAATTAGAAAATTAATAAGTAAGTTTAAGCCAAATGTGATCTTCTTGAAAAAGTCTAAACTAAAATAGGCGAACAGTAGAGTTTATGATTTTATAGAAGGAGAAGGGAGTACAAAAGATTAAGTAAAGAATCGGATGAGGCATCAGGGGGCATCATCATCTTATGGCAAGAAAATTTGTTTACCATGAGAAGTAGTTATGTATGTAGAAATTATGTTCTTATAGTCGGCAGGATAATAGTGGCAACTGGGAATATGGTCTTGGAAACATTTATGCACCAATTGATGACAGAGCAAAGGTGGAGTTGTGGGAGGACCTTGTTCAGAGAGTAAAAGATTTGAATTGTCCATGGTGTCTCAAAGGAGACTTTAATGTTGTGTTGAATGCTAAAAGGAGACTAGGGGCTAATTCTGATGATAGGGAGATCGAACTTTTCCAAAAATTTGTCAATGATGTTAGTTTAGTCAATTTCATATGGATGGCAGTAAGTTCACTTGGTGTAATAACGGTGAGGTGGTGGTTTTCAGTAGATTAGACAGATTCCTCATTGATGAGGAGGTTCTAAAAAAGTTTCTGAATTTAAGGTAGTGGTTCCTATATTCGTCATTATTTTACCATAATTCGGTTATCCTTAGGGAGAATCATATTGATTAAGGGCCCAAACCTTTTTAATTCTTCAATCACTGGCTTGAGGAGAGTCGTTTTTAGGACATTTGCGATATGACATGGGACAATATTGAGGAAAAGGTTCGAAGGGAAGGGAATCTATAATAGAGACTTAAGCTCATCAAATCGACTATTAAAGATCAGTAGGTCAATAAATGGGGAAACTCACAATGTAGGATTGGAGTTCTTGAGGAAGAGATCTAGAGGAAGCTCACTGAATGGCAAAATGGTTAGATCGGTTTTAAAGTTAAGGGATTGGGATGTGAATCTTAAAGCATTGATAAGGAATTCTTCGATGTCACTTGAAAGACCTTTTTTCTAAAAAAGAGGTTTTTTTTTTTGAATAATTTTCTGAAAAAGAGGTTAGGGAGGCTATCTTTAGCTATGATGGGAATAAAGCCCCAAAACCCAACAGATTTAATTTTAATTTTTCCAGGCTTAATGGTCTAAGATCAAAGAAGAAGTGATGAAGTTTATGATGAATTTTCATGACTCAGGTCAGTTTGATGACTGAATTAATGCTTCCTTCATTACCCATATACCCAAGTGTAACAACCCCACGTCACTTAATGAGTATAGACTAATCAGTTTCATGGGAAATGTATATAAAGCGGTGGCTAAGGTTTTGGCTATTTAACTCAAAACAAAGATTGGAGAGGTTGTGGGACCTAGCCAGTTCATTTTCATCAAAGGAAGGCAAATTACTTATTATGCATTGATTGCCAATGAGTTAGTTGATGCTTTGCAAAAAAGTAGAGAATGGGGGGTGGTATTCAAGGTCGACTTCTAAAAAGCTTATAACAGTGTTGATTGGGAGTTTTTGGATTTTATTTTAGGAAATATGGGCTTTAGCTTGAGATGGAGGAAATAGATTGGCTCTTGTATCACGTCATCTGCTGTTTCAGTTCTTGTCAATGGTTCCCCTACTAAACAGATTAAGTTAAGATGGGGCTATGTGATAATTCTATTTTATAGAATTATTTTAGTTTCATTTTGTAATTAAATGTTAGCTAAGTTCTTAATTTTTAATTAAAATTTAGTTATTTTTAGTTGTTTCTATAATTAGTTTATTTTTAATGATTTATGTTAATTTACTTTAATTTGGCTATTATTCATTAGTTTTTATACTTTTGTAGGATTTTAAAGGACTAAGGCTTTATTTTGGTAAAAAATGTGTTTGCAGGATCCAAAATCCTGCTCGTATATACTTCAGTATGTTGACCTTAACTCTCACTCCAGATTTCCAAATAATGCAATTCTTGAGCCATTGGAAAGCCAAACGATAAAGCTACAACTTTCATGAGACTACTTTGCCCAATTTTGCCTCGAAAATGGAGAAAATCGAGTTGAAAGATAATTGAGTGTAATGCTACAAGAAAGGCAATTTGAAGGATGATATTTGATGTCTAGGCCTCATAACACTTCTTAGCCCACAAATTGATCATTAGGTTAAAATATATTTAATTTAGGGAATTTTAGGTTAAGATTATTAGTATTTAAAGAGTGCTTTAAGAGCAGTTAAAAAAGGAACCTTAAGAGATTCAAAAAGCTAGAAGTTAAGATTGAAGCTAAAAGTTAAGACTAAAACTTGAAGAGTAAGGCTGCAAATATTTGTTTTGTCTTCTTCCTTAGCTTTTACATATTTTGTTATTTTTAATAGTTAAACTTCACATATTTTTATTTATTTTTGCAATTATGAAGAGCTAATTTTATTTTTCTAAGATTGCAATTGAACTCACATTTAAATTTGAATTTTTAATTTATTGCTTGCTTAGTTTCAATGGAATTGAATTGTTTATTCCAATTTATTCTTAATGTTTTAATTGCTTAGCTACCAATTAAATTGATCTAGAAACCTAAATAAACTTGGGAAAGGGAGTTTATTGTAGACTAAAATTGAAATAGCATATGATCATATTAATTGATTTATGATAGGATAGGGATACACCTATATGCCATGTGTAGTCAGAATTATGGCTGAACTTAATGAATTTGCTTTAATTTCAATTCACATAGGAATATAATGTTTTAGTTAAAATAAATATTTTTATAAGATAAGTCTAGAGACCTTTATAAATAATTGAGGACTCTAAGTTAGCAATTAAACCTATTGAAATAAGTTAAGGAAGAGAGGTAAAATTTAGATGAAGTGTAAGGGATATTGTAATCCTAGACTTATTTCTATTGATTTTTATCAGATTTTATTTCTGCTTAGATTTTTATTCTTGTTAATTTGTTTTGTTCATTTTTAGTTTAAATAATTATTTGTTTTTTTTGACTATTTGGATAAAATTAAACTATGTTACTTTTAATACTTAGTAAAATTTTTAGAACAATTATCTGTAGGATTGATACTCTATTTGCCATTATACTATCTTTGTGCTACGTAAATTGCGTAATAAAATTTTAACTAACAAGTTTTTGGTGCCATTGTCGAGAATCAAACCCGAGTCACCCACATGACAGGTGGGAATCTTCACAACTTAAGGTAAACATTCACCAAGCCATAATTTCTCAATTTTTTCTCAGAAATTATCCAACAATTTCAACTTAATGTAAAATAGAGATAATCTTCAAATTCATGCATCAATTCAAATGAAATCTCACTTTTGAATAGACTTTCTATATGTGTATGAAAAATCCCTTACAAAAAATATCATGCAATTCGAATTGATTTATACTAAGTCCAAGCATAGATTAGTCCTAAGATCTCCTAAGTTTGCTTTTCATGTCTCTCTCCATTAATGTAGACTAACACTAATTCAAAGATTAATAGGTATTTATTAGGCTTATAATTTAAGGCGAGGGTCAAGGTATGATAAAGTAGATATTTAGGTTCAAATTCACTCTAAGCATTTAATCAATCTAAGACCTATAAAGAGTTCAAAAAAAAAATTTTATATCATCCCCAAACTTGAAATAAATTTTCTTTTGTACAACACACTTTATTTCTTTTTCTTCTTTTTTTATTTTTTTTACATCTCTAAACTTATTTTTGACACTTAGGAACAAGGGATAAATTTCTAACACCAATCACCTATTTTTTTTATCAATCCACCTTTCTCCCTCATTTTAACTTTAAGCTCAAAATACTTCCTAGAAAAATCAAAATACTCAAAGGTGAAATGTTCAAATTTTGAAATAAATAAAAAGGCTTAGGCTAATATGTGGTTACAAAGAAAAGGAACAATAGGCTCAAAAGGGATTACTGTGGATAAATATATATATCAAGGTAGGCTTGAAAAGGTTCAAACAATCTAAAAATGGCCTAAAGCATCTCCTATACTAAGTGTTTTCTAAGATTTCACCTCAAGAGAGAATCAAATAAATTCTAAAACCCTTAACTTCACTATACTTTTATTAACATAAACTTTTTGTAAATCACATGACAATTGTAAGTAAAAAAATATATAATGCTCAAATTATTGGAAATCACATTCTACAATAAAACTATCACAAAAATATCAACACAAACTTAAATCATACCCATATTCTTCCTAAAAGCTAAAATCATAAAATAATCAAAATATCATCCTAGGATAGGGAAAAATCGTACACAAGATGTTGAAATATCTCTAATTTTTTAAAAAAAAATAATTATAAAAGCTAAATAAACATGCAAAATAATAAAATAAAGACAAGCAACTAAAGATATATAAAGACCAACAACTTAAAAATAAATAAAGACACCCCCAAAACTTAAAACTAAACATTATCCTCAATGTTAGAAAAAATAAAGAAAAGGTAAAGAATACTCCCCTAGTGGTTGGATGAATCTGAAGAAGCTCTAATCCTCCTCCTCTTCCTTATCATCCTCATTGTCACATGTAAGAGGATTTTTTTTACTGAAAAAAATTAAATAAATAAAAATTAATGTAGAAAAAGAAATAAATAAAATAAAATAACTAAAACAAAAAAAATAAGAGTTTCAAAGCTTAGGTTGCCTTCCAATAAGCGTTCTTTATAGTCAATAGCTTGACTTTGGCTAAGGTCTTCCTTCACCCTTTAAAGAGATTTGAGTTTGCATGAAAAAATCTTAAGGTTTGAAGGTAGCCTCATCCTACGATGAGGTTGTAGTGGCATTGACTTAAGATTTTATGCTTGCTCAACCTAAGATGGTGGAATAGGTTGACTTTTACCTAACTTGTCAAATTGAGTTATTTTTAAATAATGCACTTTTGGTGTAGCCTTTAAAACATGTGTAACATTTGTGAGTTCTTTATTTTTGTCCTTTGTTGTTGCATTTTGAACCAAACAACCTTCAAGGAGTTTTTTAGATTTTTTATATCAACAGCCTCTTTAGGTAACTCATCAACTGTATCTAGAAAAAGAATGAAAGGCACATGAGACTTGACTTATGGTGTTGTGTACTTCCTCTTCTTGCTTAGTTTCTTTATCTTGAACTTGATTGGTGGAAGTATTCTCTTGATCTATTTTATCTCCATTATCTTGAGGCCTGTTATTGATGGTACTAGCTAGTTGACTCATTTGTGTCTTCAGATTTCTAATTGATGCTTTGACTTTGAATGATGGCATTAATCTTTGCCATGAATTACATGAATATCTCCTCCAAAGTTGGCTTCTTTTTAGGTATAAGGGCTCTAATTTGTGATTGCAAAGTATGATGGAAAACAGACTGTGATAAATATGTAGGACCCTGATCATTACTCCATGAAAAATTGAGGTGATTCCACCCTGAGTTGTAATTGTTAGAGTATGAATTGTTTTGCTGCCCATTGAAGTTTCCATCGTATTGCATTAATTCATGATAGTTGGATAACAATCACTTGAATGCCTATCTCTATAAAGCTCGCATGTCATAAAAGGACTCTGAAAAACATTAACACCCCAAGCGTCAATTCTTTGAGACAAAGTATTTACTTGGGCGATCAAAGTACTGATAGCCAATTCATAATCACTAGCAACCCTCCTAAGCACAAATTGTTCAGATGACCATTGATAGTTATAATAATTCATCACCTCAACTAAAATTACCTAAAAATAAAAAAAATTGAATTCAAACTAAATTGTTTGGTATTAATATTAGTACCTAAAAACAATTCCCCAACAACAGCGCTAAAAACTTGTCAGTAAAAATTTTATTTACACAAATATACATATCGCAAGGATAGGATAATGGCAAATAGAGTATCGATCCCACAAAAACTTATTTTAAAAATTTTACCAAGCATTAAAATTAACACAATTTAATTTTATCAAAATGGTCAAAAAGCAAATAATTATTTAAACTAAAATTAAAAAAACTAATTAAAAAGAAAAAAATTTTAAGTAGAAATAATATCTAATAAAAATCAATAGAAATAAGGCTAAAATTACAATATACCTCACTTCATCTAAATCTTACTTCTCTTCCTTAACTTATTTCAATGGGTTGAATTGCTAATCTAGAGTCCTCAGTTATTTATAAAAGTCTCCCAACTCGTCTTATAAAAATATTTATTTTAACAAAATCACTATATTCCTATGTGAATTGAAATTAAAACGCTCATTAAGTTCAGGCTTTAATTATGGCTTCATATGGCATATAGGTATATCATTGTCTTATACACAAATTAATTAATATGATCATATGCTATTTCAATCTTAGCCTACACTAACCTCCTTCTCCCCAATTATGTTTAGGTTTCTAAATCAATTTAATTGATAGCTAAGCAATTAAAAGCATTAAGAATAAATTGGAATAAACAATTCAATTCCTATAAAATAAATAAGAAATTCCTATAAAATAAATAAGAAAGAGATTAGAAATTCAAATTACATGTAAGTTCAATTGTAATTCTAGAAAAATAAAATTAGCTACTCATAATTGCAAAGATAAATAAAATTATGTGAAGTTTAGCCATTGAGAGTAACAAGAAAAATAAAAGCTAAGAAAAAAGACAAAACAAATATTTGCAATCTTACTTTCCAAGCTTCAGCCTCAACTTCTAGCTTCTTGAATCACTTAGAGTTCTCCCGAGACACTCTTTAAATACTAATTATCTTGGCCTAAAATTCCCTAAATTAAACATGGTTTAACCTAATGACTCAACTTATGGGCTTAAAAGTGTTATGAGGCCTAAACATCAAATATCATCCTTCAACTTTCCTTTCCCGCAGTATTACACTCAGTCATGTTCCAACTCAAGTTTCTCTATTTTCAAAGGAGAACTAGGCAAAGTGGTCTTCATAAAAGTTGTAGCTCTATCTCTTAGCTTTCCAAATGCTCAAAAATCAGATCATTTGGACATCTAGAGTGAGAGTTATAGTCAAAATACTGAAGTATGTATGAGCAGGATTCTAGGTTCTTCAAAAACCTTTCTTTCCAAAATTAAGCCTTATTCTTTTAAATCCTACAAAACTATAAAAACTAACAAATAATAGCCAAATTAAAGTAAATAAAAAAAATTAAATAACTCAATAAAATAAACTAATTAGAAAAACAACTAAAAATAACTAAATTCTAGTTAAAATTTAAAGACTTAGCTAATATTTAAGAACAAAATGAGATTAAAATAATTCTATAAAATAAAATTATCAGGCTACGCCAAGGTTGTCCTTTCTTACCTTTTCTGTTCAACCTTATGTGTCACAACCTAATCCTATGCCATGATCGGTGCAAGGGCCCAATAGGTAAAGCCCACAAAGCCTCAGCAAGCCTTATAGTCATACTTGTATCAAATAGGTTTACACGCATATGATATAGCAATATTACACAATATTCATATACTATTCACATCCAAACACCCAATATATTTTGAATGTGCCTTACTCAATATTATAACATCAAGTGCTAACGTTATCTTTATCCATTCTCCATCACAAGTATCTGACATGTTGCCATCTAGTGGCTACATCAATACTACTAGACTTCTATCAAGTATAGAATAAAATGACAACGGAGTAATACAAGTTGGTGGGACCTAGTAAATGCCATAGTAACACCTACCACGATGATAAATAAGGATAGAACTGCTTCTCTCCAATCTAGTTAACTCCTATTTTGAAAACCTAAAATATGAATTTTGAAAAAGTGAGTACAAATACTCAATGAGGGACAAGGAAGGAAACAGCGTCAACAAAAAATTGTTTAACAAACCATGCTTTCTTAGTTTGAAACCATGCAATTATCATTTAAGAGCATAAAATTATTCTTGTGCGTGCTCAAAATCCATCGTATCTTATTTATGAAACATTAATATATTCATATTTCAAAGAGCCAAAGTTCTTAAGTCACAAATCAGATGAAAAAAAGAGCCATCTTTATTAAAAACATGAAGATAGTATCGATATACAAAAAACCAAGTTTAGAATTTCATTCAAAATTTTGTATATCTTGATACTTTTCTCATTTCAGAATTTCACCACAACTTAATCCAATCACACAGCTCAATAAATATTTAAATTCTAACACATTCATATAATTATAAAGTAGTGAAAAGCTTATAACAATATATATCAAATAGTTTCAAGCATCATGATCAAGATTTAATACACCTATGGAGCAACTTAAAAAGCACAAAATACAAACATATTATACATGATAAGTGGCCAACCCATATAATCAGTGCACTCTGACCTATTAACTTTAATAACACTTGTACCATCCTTCGACCACAAAGCTAGTGCCATTTACCCCACTTCCCATTGCTAGCGCCATTTACCCCACTTTCCCTTACTATCTAGGGTGATTTTATTATGCACAATAGTTAGCAGAACTACTGCTATCCCAAGCCCTTACTTAAGTGCTCCACCTCAAAAACATTTTTCTCAAAAAGTTTCATGTCCAACATGAGCAAAAAGATTATACTCATACCACACATAATATTTCATAAGCCAAATCGATCATAGCACCTTATATGCTGTCAATATTTAATAACTCTCAAACCAATTAATAACACATTCAAAATAAACGTAGTTGGAGGTAAACCATACAATATAAAAGGATCGTTCCCCATGCACCTTTTTGAAAACATTCATCATAACATCATCAAAAACATTACATGCATTTATCAAAAACAATTTATATGCATATCCCTCACCTTTTATGTCACTTTACTAAAGCCAATATCAATTAACCTAATTCCCCAAGTTGAACCTTGGAGCTTCAAAAGAGGCTAAACAATTTAACACTTAAAAATCAACTCTAAATCAATATTTTAAACCATGACTCTCACTAATAATCCAACACCCCTAAGACCTCAATCCAAGTAAAATATTGAAGTTCCAATTGAACCTATAATTGCAAATAAATAATAGAAACCTCAAATATATCATAAAGATTCAGAATTAATAATTATAATAATTATACATTAGCTAAATTACATCATAAGCTAACATTTAATCTAGCATCCTAGTCTAATTCACAAACTCATTAAACTAACTTCTCAAATTTAAGGTTTCCTTACCTTGGTAAGTTTAGAGATGTAAATCCAGTTAAAGCTCTAACATGAAAAATGAGAAACAGAAAGGATAAAAAGGATAACTATAGAAATCAAGAACCCATGGATAGAAAGATCAGATTTGAGCTTCTTTTTTTTTAATCTTATTAGAACCTCAAACGTAGAAATTTAAGCTTTTGACTTTACTGCTTGAAAATGACAAAAAGAATGGAAGGGGTAAACTTCTTTTGAAATTTGGTTATAAATGGAAAGCAGAGAAACAAAACCTTTTTGAAGAAATTTGTGGGTTGTCTTGCTCAGTGAAAAAGAAAATGGAAAAGGAAGAGAAAAGTTGTAAAAAGAAGTGGGAGAAAGCTACCTCAGTGTGGCTGACCATGGGGAAGTAAATGAAAAAATGAAGCTTCCTAAAGAAGCCGAGGAGTTTTAAAGAAAAATTTAGAGATTTAAGCTTTATTTCCATCAAAGTAATACATGATTTTACTTCCATCAAGATAATACCTTGTACTTGGAGAAAACAAAGGAAAATTGGGTCAATGTAAGAAAAAGAAAGAAAAAGCAAAGCATTTTAAAGAAGCTTAGAGATATTTGTAAAGAAAGATCTAGATTCTTTACCAGCTTTATTTCCATCAAGATAATACAACCTTTTATTTTCATCAAAATAATGTATTGTATATATTATTTTTTATACAAGGTTCAGTCTTGACACAGACAAAAAGAGAAAAAAATTTCTTAAGGCTTCTAGAAACTTATCCAAGTAATATTTCCTTTCAAATAATACTTTTGATGTACAATATTTAATAAAAAAAAAAGAAAGCTGACCAAAGAATAACCATTTTACCCTTAGTTTCAATTTTTTTTTTTTGCCCATATTTGGAAATTTGGGTTTTCACATTATGGCTAAAGCTTTTAGTGCCATCATGTACGAAGCCGTGGATATTGGCCTGTGTTAGGGGATTGAGGTAAGGAGTAATGGGTTGTGTATTTCACACTTGCAATACGCTAATGATACCATGATTTTTAGTAAATCGATAAAGGAAAGTGTTTTGAACATTAAAAGGGTGTTGCAATGTTTTTAGGTGATTTCAAGCTTTATATTTTATGAAAAGTAGTTTGTATGAAGTTAAAGCTTGGAATGAAGTGGAGTTATGGTCTAGTATGATTCCTTATAAGGTCGACACCCTTCCTTCGACTTACTTAGGCCTCCCTCTGGAGGCTAAGCTCCACTTCATCAGTATTTGATGCCCTGTGGTTGAAAGTTTTGATGCGAGACTTGCAAGGTGGAAATCTAGACTTCTTTCAATCGAGGGTAGAGTCACTCTCATTAAATCAATCCTTGGAAGTCTTTCTTGCCACTTTTTGAGATGCCACAAGTAGTTAAGGAAGAATTGGATAGAATCCAAAGACGTTTTTTATGAGGTGGTTCGAACAAGAAAAGACGTGTTCACTAGGTTTATTTGGATTCCATGTGCAACTTGAAAAATGCGGGGACGTGGTTTTATCAATCTCCGATTGAAGAACAGAACTCTATTAAACAAATAGATTTTGAGGTATAGTGAAAAGAGTGAGAGTTTGTGGTGTTCAGTCATTATTGTTAAAAAGGGGCTGAGTTGAGTCTTATTCCACATGATCCGGGTGGTAGGTGATCATCCTCCATGTGGAAAAACATTATCAGTCCACTAAACCCCTTAGGGAGATTCTCTACATTTTTGTTTGCAGGTATTGGCTATTCGGTGGGTAATGGTGTTAACATACGGTTTTGGGAGGACGAATAGATCAATGGAATCATTTTTAAGATTTTTTCCCTCGAATCTTTGCATTGGCCACTAATAGAATTGGGACGATTGTCGAGTTTGGGAAATGGGAGAATGGTGAGTGGCATTGGCATGTGGAACTTAGGAGACGAGTTTTTGATTGGGAGAGGGAGATTTGGGAGCAATTTATGGCATGCTTCGAAATCATGTACGTTGATCGAGGTGCTAGGGATAAACTTGTTTGGAAATGGACTTTTAAAGGCCATTATTCATTTAATTCATTCTGCAGGTCAGCTCTTACAAATAATGAAATGAATGTTGATCTTTGGAGATCCGTATGGGCTGGTTTGCTCCATCGAAAGTGAAGGTTTGTGTTTAGCAAGTGATAAAGGGGAGAGTGGCAATTAGAGAGGAGTTAGCAAAGAGGAATTTATTGTAAAGAGAGGCAGCGGCGTGTGTGCTGTGTAACAAAGACAGTGAATCAATTAATCATCTGTTATTTTGTTGCTTCGAATCATGGAAGCTGTGGTGCATATGGATTGCGAATGAGGTATCTATTGCTATATGCCGAAGAACGCATCTGCCTTCTTTGCTACTTGGAATTCATGTCCTGTCGTGATGGAAAAAAGAAAGGTATGAAGGATGTCCTTTTTTACTATTGTTTAGACCATTTGGCTGAATAGGAATGAAATGATTTTTGAAGGGAAGACGTGGGATGTTTTGAAGGTCTTTGAGCTGATTAGGATTAGAGTGGCTTGGTGGGTCAAGTCTTAGCGGCCTAGGGATAACTCCACTATTATGGATATAGCTCGACTTTCTTCAAATTCCTATGCTAGGTGTAAGAATGTAAAGGGTGCTGGTAGGGTTACGTGGGAGTGTCCGCCTAGTGGGTGCTTAAAATTCAACACCAACGAGGCTGCAAGTGGGTGTCCAGGATAGCGGAGAATCGGTGGCGCGTTAGGGGATAAGTAGCGGGCTCTAAAGATGATCTTCTCGGAGGCTGCTGGATGGATGATTGATGCGAATCTTGCGGATGTCTTGGCCATTTGGGAGGCCATGATTCTTTTTGCCTCATCTTTTTGGACTGCCTCATGTGGTGTTATTATTGAGAGCGACTCTAAAAATGCTGTCACTTGGGTCTCTAAGCCAGATACTGCTCCGTGGAGATTGAGAAACATTGTTTTACTTATTAGACATCTAATGGAAAAGATGGGTAGATGGCAGGTTAAACACATTCTTAGATCTGATGATGAGGTGGCTGTTAGACTCGTAAAACAGGGGGTGCTCAGATGTACTGATCTCCTGCAAGTCTTTCCTTGAGAACTTTGGGCGTGTTTTCTCCTTTATGGTGGTCTTGCTTCTGCTTGGATTTGGCCAGGCCTGAGTGGTGTTGGTACGCTGTCTAGATGCACTGGGCTTTTTTAAGGGTCTGCAAGAACAGGAAACATGACTGTTGTGTTTTGTTTTATTTTCTTGTTGATTTACGCTGTTATTTTGATTCTTGATTGCATTCGATCTTGGTGTTAAGTGCATAGGAGTGTGGTCTGCCTTCTGATTTTTGTATAGCATGAAAGGTGCTTGTTCTGGGATTTTTGTTAACCAGTACGTGCCTGAAGCAGCCATTTTGACATCTTTTTTGTCATGGCTTTGCTCCACTGTGTCTTTTTGGGATCTTCCTTTTGCCTTTGGAGTGATATTTAATCTTAAAAAAAATGAACTAAACAATGATGATCATAGCAATCCTGTTGAACTTGAAAATTTAAAGTCTTGAACAACTTCAATGGATAAACTTTGCTTTGAATCTTCTGCCACTGGAATGGATAAGTGTTTGATCGTTTGAAGAGTGGATAGACTTCAGTTGCAGCTGTCATGGAGGTTTAGCTTAACTGCTGTTGTCTTAACTTGCCTTTGGTTATGGACTTGCAGCTGCCTGCAATTGCTTAGCTAGTTGTGCAGCAGACTTCTGTTGCATCATATGGCTTTGGTGAGCCGTTCGTTGAGGTCCTTGATTGTCAATTGGATGCATTGCTTTGTTAGCAGGAGTTGAGTGAGATGAGCAGTCTCCTTTATAAAGGGTGTTCAGTTTAAGAGTAATATTAGTGATTGTGGATTTCTTGGAACTTGGGAAATATTGCTGGCTGATGAGCTCCTTCAATAGCCGTTTGAATTAATTAAATTATTTCCCTTGCTGCTGGCATGTTTCCTTAAAGTACAAGAAAGAATAGCTTTGTTAAATCCGAAATGGTCCACAGCCACAGGTGCATGACCAAAGACAAAATTCTTAAAGCGTAATTATTAGTTTGAACGTACAACTGCTGAGGTTCACGGCTGAAGATTTCAACTCCGTTGCCCACTAGCATAGCCTGTTTATTTTAAGGCAAGTCGGATTCACGTCACCAGAAATGCTTATAGTATTGGCAATAATTTTGATAAAACAAATACATTTGTTACTTCCAATACTCAAAAGTTAGAACGTCATCGGAATCTGGACGTGTCCTCAATCTGAGGCTCCGCCATGATTGAGGTCAATGTCATCAGTTGACACAGGAATCTGCAATAACGAATTACTCATTGTACGGCAGTTTTTTTTATTAATGAAAATTTTTTGATGAAAAACAAATTTAAAATGCTCTGCCCCTGTAGGCATTTGGCCTATCAGTACTGGACCGCCGTGAGTTGAAAAAAGATGTGGATCCCCCCTAGAATGTTGGCTCCTTACCAAGGGAGTTCATAACTTAAAACTGGCCAGTGATGAATAGGTGCCAAACCCAAACCCAATTAATCTATAACTCCATGTTTCTTAATCCAATCTTTTCAGTTGCACGCTCCGATCTCTCCAGCTGAGCTACTGATAACACCCTTCCATGTGCAATCAGGTTAACAACATGCAAGCGTGAACAAGATTTGATGTTCCATTTTGTGAAATGGTTTCCCTCTTTTCAGACATAAAACAGCACATACTGCTATTGGAATTTGGATAAAGATACTAGAAAAAATAAGTTAAGCACACTCAAATGTTAAAGCAAAGCAACAATCAAGAATGACAAACACAAATATGCCAAGTGGTGATGGGTATCCCAGGTGGATCGTGGAAGCAGGTTGGCATAGCATCTTAAACAATTTTGAACAGGAGGCAAAACTTGTCTCTTCATACGGATCTCTCCTTTGGCATCCTCTACATTGTCCCTTTTAATTTGTCGGCTACTCTTTTTTTTTCACATTACATTAATTACCAGTCTCAACGAATTCTTAATGTCAAAACATAAACGGCAAACAGCTTTTAAAGATCCACACATTAAAAAGTGCTCACACGGACTTTGATTTCGATCCTTTGACTCCAAGAGATATCCGAAACCAAAAAAACTCCAGTTGACATGCAGGCAATAGCTACTAATGCTTCAGTAATCTAAAGAAACCATTGGGCGTTTGCAAGAAGTTCACTTACTTCGTCACATACAGGACAAACAGACCCAACTTATAATGTCTATTTTATTGATAGATGATCTTAACAAATATTATTGGATACAAAGATGTTGCCATCAAAGAATTCTAATTCCAATTTAATTTTCAATGCATGGACCATGGTCTTTGATCGTGGTTGGTATGGAACTTCTTCTTCTTTTTGTCTGCTAGCCAGGTCTCCCACCTTATCTGATCATATATTATCAACTGCCTCTTAATATTGATCAGTATCAAGGCCTGCTAAACATGTCGAACTTTGTTCAGGATTTTGAAGGAGATGAACAGTTTCCAAGCACTGTCATCTCACACTCGTCTAGCGAGAGTCCCAATCCTGTTGAAAATGGTGGTGATGCTTCAACTCCTACCACCACAAGTTCAAAGAAGAAAAGAAATCTTCCAGGGAATCCAGGCAAGTAAACTATGTTATCTCTTTGTTTAAACGTGCAGTCGCAAAATCAATTTTAGATCATTGTTTACGTGAAACGTAAGCCATAGAGCATCAATGCATGATAACGGCGCTGGCAAGATTTTTCATGCTTTTCGTATTTGTCAATGTTTTCTAATACCTGATATGATACTCTCAACTTCCTTTTTTACATAACGCAGAATTCAGGTACTGAATGCTAATCAAGAGCTAAGACCATCTTCTTTCCATCTAATTGGATGTGCAATTGTGCATTACTTGGCATTTGGTTTTTGGAAACTTAAAGGATTCTTTGGCATCCTTTCTCTTATATGTCTAATCCCAATAGATGCAACAAGTAATCACAATAATT
Organism: Theobroma cacao; assembly: GCF_000208745.1. Taxonomy (NCBI): domain Eukaryota; kingdom Viridiplantae; phylum Streptophyta; class Magnoliopsida; order Malvales; family Malvaceae; genus Theobroma; species Theobroma cacao. The sequence continues at coordinate 11,928,919 of NC_030851.1, read as the reverse complement.
TATATTTAAATAAGATGCACGAAGGTTGATTCAGATTCCTCCAGGCATATTAATCACAAATATATATATATATAGCTAATTGTCAAGACACCAACTTTCTCCTTTGGCAATTTCTCAGATCCAGATGCAGAGGTTGTTGCATTATCTCCAAAGACTCTAATGGCAACCAACAGGTACATATGTGAAGTCTGCCATAAAGGATTTCAAAGAGATCAAAACCTTCAGCTCCATAGGAGAGGACATAACTTGCCTTGGAAGCTGAAGCAAAGAACAAATACACAGGTTAAGAAAAGGGTTTATGTCTGTCCTGAGCCAAATTGTGTGCACCATGATCCAAGCCGGGCTCTAGGTGACTTGACTGGCATTAAGAAGCACTTCTGCAGGAAGCATGGAGAAAAGAAATGGAAGTGTGATAAATGCTCCAAACGATATGCTGTTCAATCAGACTGGAAGGCACATACAAAGATCTGTGGCACCCGAGAATATCGTTGTGATTGTGGCACAATTTTTTCAAGGTAGAGGTCTATTGCAGTTCCATTGTAACAGTGCATATTGAAGAGTTATGTTAACATGTTTTTCTCAACATGTGAATGGTGATATATTTTATTCAATATCCACTTGTCTGGTACAGGAAGGATAGCTTTGTCACACACAGAGCCTTCTGTGATGCATTAACAGAGGAAAATTACAAGCTGAACCATAACCTTGCCGCCAGTGGGGGGATTTTGCAAAGCCAAGCGCAAGAGCTGTTCACTTCATCAATGCCCAGTTCTGATTCATGCTCCAATGCCAACACAATGATGAATCTGTCGGTTTCTAATGAGAAGATGGACAATTCACCGAGGCCATTATCTCTGAACCCAGCTGGAGTCATGATATCCAGCAATTTAGATCCAATTTTCAATCCAAGAACATCATTGGCATCTCCTCTAGCAATTGGGTCCGCTTATACATCTGCCACAGCCTTGTTGCAGAAAGCTGCAGAAATGGGTGCTAAGATCAGTGATAATACAATCGCCCCAATACTCCTGAGAGGTTTTACCGGATATTCTACTGGCAGCATGAACTCAGCTGGCTCTGCCCAGGAAGGTTCTTCCATGGTAGGTAGTAACATAGCAACAAATGCGGCGAGCACCAATGGTTTGTTCGTGGGAGACGAAACATATGACAAAAACTTGGAGGCAGGGGATTTAAGATGTCACCATACTGTTGCTCCAACTGCATTGTTCGAATCTCATTCTATGGACTCAGAGAATGGGAGCGCTGCAAATCTGTTGGGAGAAGCGTACATGAGAGGAGGTGAAAAAATGACAGTAGATTTCTTAGGTGTGGAGCCTGCAGGGCATCAGAGCATCGCCAAGAAAAGAAGCTATGACGGTAACATAATGAACTTGGAGTACTCCAATGCGCAGCAAAGCCCGAACAATTTGCGTTCAAACTGGTGAACTACTGAACTAATTCTAGTCTGAAGGTTATTAGTGACGTTGTAATAATTACACCGCCTTTGCCAGAAAGAGCGAACTGTTCCCCTTTCATTTTTGTTTAACATAACCGGAAAGAAGCAACCATGCTAATCAGATTTAGCAGTCGAGTGCAATGATGTAACTTGCATTGTTGCTGCTAATTTCTTTATAACCGATTATCATTTTCAGTGCAATTCCTCCATAATCACATGATTTACAACTTTATCAATAAAAATGATGTTGGAATTCACTATTTTGTTTAAACAACTTGTTCCTATTCGCATCCTGATCGACAGCACCTCCTAATTCCTCACTGTAAACAAGAATTTCTTAAGTAAAAAGTGACAATTACATAGGGCAACAGTATCAAAAGTAAAAACCACCATCCTTTGCAAACTACTTGTCAAAGATAAACAACCAACAAGAAAAGAATGGACCTGGAAGACTTAATTCAAGTCAGTCACCCTTGCCATGATCCATGACCATTTCACTCCGAAAAGAAATCCTTTCTATAAACTCATTTTCAGGAAACTCTGGAAACAATTACTGATATCACCGACATGAGACTTAAAGCAAGTTTCTGCGAAGGTGGGCTCAGGCCTAAAAAGTACAAGAAAAGTACGGAAACTAGCACAATGTTCCAAGACCCTGCAGAAACATGCCCCAAGGTCTATCTACAAATTTAAAAAAAAAAAAAAAAAACCCTTTCTACCATTGATGATTTAATTTAACCTTCACATATCCAATTAATTATAAACACCCAACGAGATCCTCACAACAAACACATTATAGCACAAAACTTACCCCAAGCATCTCTCAAAGCAGTATAATACACAACATGAACCCCTGCATACGTTAGCCAGACCAGAACATTCCTTCCTTGCAGAGACAAATAAAGCCTAAAAACAACCTTCTGATGGATTAATATCTTAGCGGCACTGCTCAGTTGCCAATTTTAATCAGCAGGGTTGGCAATTTTCTAGTAGGCTCTAAGATCATTAACATGCTTTTCTGACTATAATTTAGGTGAAAAAGGCTTCAATGGCCTCTACGAACTTTCTGTCTATCATTGAAACTGGGTTCCATTCCAAACTCAGCAGCCAACATACGAATATCAGGTGACATCTCCCAGTTGGCTTTGTCACCCTGGTTTGTGTGCCTTGGTTGCGTTCCACACCTCTCCAATCCACCAACACTATCAATTTGGCTCTGTATTTCTTCAAAATCTTCAGCAGCAACCGCTTGCCGCTTTCCCATCTCAATGTCAAAGCTTGTTTTTGGCATCTCTGGGCTCATGGTCCGTGCCAAGGATATTGAGGCAGCAAAGAGAGCAGATGAATCCAACTTGACCTTGGCCCTGAAGTTATTTTTGGACTTGGGAATTTTGGAGAAGAAAATCTCAAAAATATTGCGGACACAACCACGGTTATAAGGATTCATTTTTGAATCATAACGATACCGGAAATTTTCATATGTTGTCTGTAAAAACATAAAATTAGCAAGAGAGAGAGGACAATAATGGAAGATAAAGAAGGTAAAGAAGAGAACAGAACCTGATTGGTAAAAATCAAATAGAGATGAAACACAGTGAGGCCTCCAACAAACCAAGCAGTCACAAATGTATATAGTATAAGAATCCCTGAGACAGGAGACTTCAAGAGTGCTCTCCAGACATTACAGTGATATTCATCCATTATTTTCTTAATGTTTACCCAGCATAAGGCAAAAACATATAGGCATAGTATGGTCGTGGAAGACACGAACATGAAGAAGAATCTATAATTTCTCTGTCAAGAAACAATTTTACATGTTAGCCTTGATGATTCAAAATAGGGTCCCACAATTATAGCCAGCAAAGCACATAAGAAATCACTTAATAATCACAAGTCATGGCTCAGGCTGAAAACTTCAGATGAAACAGAGAAGTATCAGTTTACAGGACAATTTTATTGAAGCAAACTGTGAGGCAAAGTTTAGAATTTAAAAGACCGACTCATTTCACAAGCACAATAGTATTGTAGATATTTCAATCTATAGGATTCATTTGAAGAACTATACCCCTTTTCTTTACAAAAATAAATAAATAAATAAGTGGAGAAACCTATCTGAAATCCTTCCCCTTAAATTGATTCTTATAAACCTGAACAGGAAGTTTACAATAGGAAACTTCTACGAGCAGCATGTTTGACTACAAAGGCAATGTTCCAGCTGACCAAAGACTGAAGACTTGTGATTTTGTGAATGACAGATGGCATCTTCCCATCACTAAGCAGAACTCTGATATAATGAATCCAATTATTTGATTACTTTGATAAAGATATTTGAGAAAAGAGATTTTGGATGAAAAAATTTCTACTACTAGTACAAAAGCAAGGCATCAATTGACTCGCATGAAGAATTTGAAGACGATAGATATATCTTGCCAGAAGCTAGAGGTCTGAAAGTAATTACTAGTGATCATTACGTTCATCTCTTTTATCATGCCTTAAGCCATGATTTTGATAAATGCAAGTTCTCAAAGATGAAAGCAATCGGCCCTATTGCAGGGGATATATAACCAGTAACCAGTTGCAAGCACCTTGTAATCATTTCCTATTTGGTAGGGAAACTTCAACAAGAATTAAACTAACCCAAATTTTTCATAAATTGAAAACCTAAATACAGAAACATATACCTTCCCGATACATTGCCCCACCCATGGACAATGGTGATCGAAGCGCTCCACACAGTTATTGCATATAGAGCAATGTGAGCAGCGTGGTGGGCGATACAACATACATGTTTGACAGTATTTAACCTTGACAATCACCCCATTAACCACAACATCTTTTGTAGGTGGTAAGCTTGGAACACCAACACCACTCTGACTCCCTAGCCAATCCGTAGACATGGTGGAACCATCTTCCTCCAGTTCTGGAGGATGCAGGTTTCGAGGAATAATGCCAGGATCTCTTCCAGATGTGAGGAGCAGAAGAATAAGATCCTGAACTAGTTTGACAGGCAAAACAATGTTAATTACAGAATCAACCCAAAAACAAAGACATTATTTGATTATAATTTTCTTCTTTTCAATTTATGGAAGAAGAGAACTTACATATACAGTGAAGATAATGAGAATAGCTACAATGAGGTTGCCAAGATGGTGGTCGAATTCGTGAATGAGTCTTTGAGAAACAAAAGCGCAAAACAAAATGACTGGGATCACAATTAGAGATATTGTAAGGAAGATTGACCTTACATCGGGACCAAATACAAGTCTACCCCCAAGGCAAAATCTCTGAACAAATAAAAATTCACCTCAAAGTTAGCTATTGCGGAGAGAGGTTATTAATTGTTAAATGCCAGACAAGGAAAGCAGAAAAATGGGAAATACATAGTAAATTACATTGCTTCCTTTCCAAACTTGATAGACTCGAAGGGTAGTGGCACTGGTGTCGATGATGCGGCGGTTGGAATCAGAGAGCTGAGCAGGCAACGGAGTTTCGTACATCTCTTTAAACCACAATCAGATCTCTCTACCTTTCTTTGTCCTTTTCACTGCCACAACATGTCCCTCGGCAACTCTGCAAGCCAATAACACTTTGCCACATTATTATATTATTGGGTTTCCTTTGTTTTGGAGAATGGAGAGGAAGAAACCCAAAAAAAAAAAAGGAAATTTGATTTTTTTTTTTTGTCGAACTTTACCTGGAAATAAGGAGGGAATGAGGAAGAGAGGAAGGCAAAGGTTCCAGAGTTGCAGAGGGAGCGGTGAAGGGTAAAGTGTTGAAAGGGATCGGAGCTCAGCGGGGGAGATTAGAGTCTCTCTCCAAAAAGCTCAAAGGCCAGAAAGGTGGAGGAAAGGCCAGCAAAGATGGTTAGAGAGCGAGAGAGAGAGAGGATTGCACATTTCGCTCGCGTGGCGATTTTCCGCCAGACGAGTCGGATCGCCGATTTTGACGACTATTATTTGCTGTCTTTTCGTCTCTTTTTATATATTAATTCACTATTATTATTATTATTATTATTTCTAGTAATGAGAGACGGTGGAGGACGTGGTCTTTGCCGGAGATCCTCACGCTTTTTTCCATGCTACCCACCTCTCTAGTCTATTATATATTATGCTTTTTTTTAGTTGTAATTATTACATACAATACAATAGTTATATTAATTAACCAATTTGAAAAATGGAAAATTTTCTCTCTTTTTTGATTATTTAATAATTCCTCACTTAGTTGGTGCATTAATTAATTGTTGTAAAAACGACAAGTGAAGCAAGTTTTGCGGCCATTGATCATATCAACAAACTTGGTTTGATTAAAGAATTATCTGTCATTCCACCTCCATCCATAATTTATAAGAAGCAATTTCTAGTTAGTAATACAAAAGAGAAACAATGAACCAACGTTGGTTTTACGTAACAGCTATATAACAAGTTGGGATGGAAGCATAAACCAATTGTTTTTGTGACTTTTTAATGAAAATACTCTCAATTCTTGGCATTAGCGTAGAAAAGGACAGTCAAAAAGCAGTAGGATGGCAAGGACAAAAGGACGCATTCGCAACTCCCAACGTGTCTTGCGGAATCTTTGCCTCTGATAATGACACCTTCCTTCTACCCTTTTTCTTTCTTCTGTTTTCTTTTGGTTTTTTTTTTTTTCTTTCATTTCCCTCTGATAATGCCCTTTAATGGACTTAATAATCAAAATTGACAGGAGGAAACATTATCTGCTATTAGCTAAGAAAAACTATATTTAAAAAAAAAAAAGCAAATTTTGGACTTCGTGGTTAAGTGCTCATAGGTCTCAGTAATAGACGCATAACTGAACAAGGCGAGCCCCATGTTGCAGCAGGCTTGCGGCTACAAATGGCGGGGTCCAAAGGCCAGTCCGTCCAGCGATGCTTGTGCTGTGCTTGTACGCATCCATATCCATAACCATGATCATTAATCACACAAAAAAAGATTTGTTTTCCTTCACCGTTCCTCCAAATGAAAATAAACACTATGTTTACAATTTTTAATTGAAATGTTGAGCTTAATGATTACTAGTAGAATCTTATTGATATTTATCCTACGCAGTGCAGAGATTGTGAAAGCTTTCAAGCTTTATGAGAGGGGAATAAATTCGTATAAAATATGTATATCATACTTTATTCTCCCACTAGTAAAAATTATTCATGTTTATCTGCTCTACAATCGTTGCTTTTTATGGGCAGAAAGAGATGGTAGACATTGCAAGAAGGATAGCGAGAAACTGTACCGAGAATGGCTAATCCGAATTTAACTGTTGTGGTTCTCAACCTTTCTCCTACAGTTACTCTTGGAGAGCTCACTGCATTTTTCTCATACTGTGGCCACGTCGAGAAAATCCTGCTTCAGGGGTAATTATAACTTGCAAAGCTTGTTGCTTCAATATCCCTTTTTTTCTTTCTTTCTTTCTTTCTTTTCCTTCCCAATTATAATAGCTTTTCAATCAGTATTAATCAGGGTTCTCTCTTTGGTGACCAGTGCGAATAAAGATGGATCACAGTCAGCTCTGGTAACATTTAGGCAGCCATATGCTTATCAAACAGCTCTTCTCCTAAATGTAACGAACAAATGCTTTCAGTAATTTAGGTGATATTTAATATGGTGTTTAATGACGTGGAGCCAATGTGGCTGGGGTGTTTGTTTCCTTAAAACAGTAACGCTTTGAAATTATTAGCTTTCTGTCATCTTTATGTTGATCACTTAATCCAGAGGTCCAGATATATACTGAATTGGTTATATCCTATATATGATATTATATGTACTTCGATATTTTTCCAATTTTTGTTTAGGAGCTTCTTTTATATATGTTGAATCCGTTCAGAATTTAATAATAATTTCCTGATCTATATGATCTGTCCATGGTTGTGGATTGTAAAATTGTTCATACCATTATATTACTTTGATTATTTATGTTTCTCCACTACCCATCTCAGTTACATACCTTGAATGGAAATGGTTCAGGTGTGAGGAAAGGACTATGAAAAAAATGAATTTATTCATTCTAATTGCTAGAGATCAGTATTCCTCAAAGCCAGAACTTTTGTTAGCTACTGCCAAAGGTAGTAGTGCCTATGAGTGTACGGCTCTTGCAAGTCTCTGGGGCCAAAAGTTTATTTTTCATTTTTACGTTATTTAATACTGCATGTGTGAGGTGTCTTGTTTCAGATTTTGAGCACCAATTGGTCCATGCCTAAACAGGTTATAATTTTCCACATTCATAAAAAAATCAGCATAATATAGCTTTGGCTTTTTACCCTTTCCTCTTTATATACATATAAAGAAATCTCTTTTCTGTTTCTCTCTGATGTCATTTTATGATGTTCAGCATTCAGAATTGAAGTTTGTGCCACTTGTTTGCAGGATGCTACATTTGCAGGCCAACCGATCCGAGTTCTGCCAAAGAAGGATTTCGCAAATCCTCCACTCCCACATCAACTGCCTTATGTTACTGAGGTTTGTCTTTCTTTTTCTCTCAGTCCCTGTATATATGTGTATGCATAAATTGCCTAATGTTAGTAAGCAGTAAGCATCCTAGTCTTCACGCTTTTGTGTGCAGGCTCCCATGTTTAAGAATTGTGCATGGTGTATACCTTTGTCATATATGACACTTGCCTTAACATGCAAGTAAAGTTGGAACTGGCTTTCAAGTTTTCCGGGGAAATGTTGTGCCTGTAGCTTTGTCATAATTCATAGTATATGGTTTTGGTCATATAGAGATGTTAGATGATCTCCTGGCTCTGAGGACTCTTTCTACTCATGCTGGACTCTCTATAAATTCTTTCATGTTTTGATCATCTTCTAGACTTTGATGACAGATCTACCCTTAATAACAGCATTCAAGAAGGCAGAACATGTGTGTGTGTTGGCGCGGG
>NC_030851.1:11844221-11920474 GCF_000208745.1 Theobroma cacao | reverse complement strand
CTTTCCTTATGGCCGGCCAGCACTTAGTGTGAGGTTTAAATGGGCTGATTTTCCATTAAAATAATATTAAACAATTAAAAAGTGCCATGTGTCACTTTTCCATTGGCCCATTTTTAAAATTTCATCCATTAGTTTCCAAATTTTCACCATACACTTGTCCCACATATCCATAGCTTAGATAAAATTCTCAGACTTATCCAAAGTCTTGGTGGAGTAATTTTTGAAATTTACACTTTTTCCCCCGTAAAAGTAAAAAATTACATTTTTGCCCAAAAAATTGAAAAATTGCCCATAGACATATTTTCCATCCCTTATACTCATACCATTAGAGAGGAAGAAATCTTTGACATCCCTAATCCTCAAGATTTCAGACTTTCATCAATAGCCAAGCACAACCATTCTTAAGCTTCAATGGGTGGGAATAGCAATTCAAATTCAAATTGATGGGACAGGTCAGCAAGTACCAGCAAAGATGCCTACAAAAATTTGACTAGTCAAAGTGCTTTCAATGGGGGAACAAACCAAACCTAGCAATAGACCCCATCCCATAACCCACCCGGCCCGACAACATCATCCACATCCTAATTGCATTGCTAAAATTTTCCTCAGGTCTTATGATGTCACCCTCAATAGTTGTAGGCCAATTAAAGCAGAAGCAGAAGGGCCTAAACCCACCAAAAGCACAAAAAAACACTCCAACTCGACAAACCCAAAACACACAACACAAAGCCACAATGAATTCCATAGGCAACATAGCCACTTTAAAAATTAAGAAAATTCGTAAGAAAACCAAGGAACCACACGTCCCCAACGATAATGTTTCATCATCTGATGATGATTTCACTCCACTCTCTAAGCTCAAAGCTAAGATCAAGGCACAAAAAACTAAAGAGAAGAGACCTTTGCTTCATTTGAAAAATTCCAAAAAATTGAAGAATTTATATAGTTTAGAAGGAGAAAAGGCATGCAAAAAAAGAGAGTATGGGAAAAACATCAAAAAAGGGAAAAATTCTAAGAAATTGAGAGGCTTATCTGAAATTATCAAAAGCATTGAAGACATACTAGCTCCAGTTAACTAGGATTTTTCTCATGACACGGTAAGTAAAAAAGAATGCAACTTTTATGTAAGAAGCAAATAATACTCTTGAAATTTACTCTTTATTAGGTCTTGTTCTGGATGAAGAATAGGGCACTGTTACCCAGCATTTCTCGAACATTGCAACTACCAAAGGGAAGGGAGTCAACTAAGTCTAGCTACTCTCTACACGATTTCTTTCTCTTCATTATGATTAATAGTATCTCTTGGAATGTCAAGGGCTTAGGCTTCAGAATTAAAAGAAAGGTAGTCAAGAGACTTGTTTCTTCCAAGAAACTAAAAATGCTCTTTCTCCAAAGACCAAGAAAAATTTCATCCACAAAAACTTTCTGAAGTCCTTATGGAAGGATAATGATTTTTCTTTTGAAGTGGCAGATGTTGAAGGCATGTTAGGAGGTCTCATTTCTATATGGTTTAACAGCGTCTTTGATCTCTCTTCTATAGCGTTCAAGCAAAGGTACATCGTAACCACTAGTATTATTAAACCAATTAATATCACTTGTACTTTTATCAACATTTATGCCCTTAATTGCACTATGGAACAAGCCACTCTCTGGCTTCAGGTAGTGAATTTTAAAAGTTCATTCGATGGTCTTTGGGTTATTTGTAGGGACTTTAATACTGTTAAAATAGCCGTTGAGAAAACTGGGGATAATTTCAATTTTATTAGTATGAATCATCACTCAAATTTCATAAACACCATGGAGTTGATGGATCTCCCTCTCTAGGGTGGTCTTTTTACTAAGACAGACAATAGAGAGTTTTCAATAATGTGCAGGCTTGACAGATTCTTTGTGAGTAGTAATCTTTTATTGAAATTTTTGGCTTTGGTTCAAAAAGTCTTTCCTCGCTTTAACTCTCACCACAATCCTATCTCTCTCATTATGGATCCAATTGATTTCAGACTCTTCTCTAATTGGCTTGACAACAAAGAGTTAACCTTTCACCTTCATAACTCTTGGAAACTTATTAAAGAAGGCTCTACTCTTAGCACGGGTATTTTTGACAAGATAAAAAATCTCAAGCTCTCTTTGAAGACCTGGCAGCAGCAACAGTATAATGAGGACAAAAAAAAAAATTCTAACTCTTAAGAAGGAAATTGATTTACTCAAAAAAGAGGTTGAGATTAGAGAGCTCACCCTCATTGAGAAAGCTAACTATTTTTCTTTTAAAAGCAGACACAAGGACCTATGTATAAGAGAGGAGCGTTTTTGGCTACCTCTAATGGACTAAACAAAGAGATAGAAACTCAAGGTTTTTTTATCTTATTGCTTCTAACAAAAAAAGAATCAACAGTATCCACCATCTCTAGTGCAACGGTGTCATCTCTCATGATCTTTCTTCCATCAGAAGTGAGGTTTTCTCCCACTTTCAGAACTTTCTTAGGAAACAGGACACACTAAAAATTAAGGAATTTAATTGTTGCTTTAATCAAATTAGTGATGAGCTTAATGTTAATCTTGAAGCTACTTTCTTGAAAAAAAAAATATGGAGTGCTGTTCAATAATGTGAAGGAAATAAAGCCCTTGGCCCGGATGGCTTCAATATGAATATTTTCAAACGGCAGTGGCCAATTTTTCAAAGCTAAGATCATTTCTTTCAAGAATGAGTTCTTTGCCACAGAAAGATTCAATCCGAACATTAATTCCTCCTTCATTACATTGATCTCGAAAATCAATGGGGCTTTCCACTCTTTCTCATTTTCGACTAATAAGTCTGGTAAGAAGCACTTATAAAATCTTAGCTAAAGTCTTAGCTAATAGATTGAAGGCTGTTATTAGCATTGTTATTAAGAACAATCGATTTGCATTTGTGAAAGGCAGACAAATCCTTAATTGCTCCTTTATTGCTAATAACCTATTGATTCGCTTAATAAAGCAAGAAGCTTAGTTTTTTCTTTAAAGTGGACTTCAAAAAAGCATTTAATTACATTGACTGGGACCATTTGAATCTTATTATGAAGCCTATGAGGTTTGGCACTAAGTGGAGAGGGTATATTATGCAATGCATCTTTATAGCCTTGATCTTTATCCTTTTGAACTAAACTCCCACACCACAGTTCAAAACCTAAAGAGGTCTCCATCAAGGGTGCCCCTTTTCTCCTTAACTCTTCAACATTGTTGCGAAATGTTTGAGTACCTTCATCCACAAGGCCATTAATCTAAAGATTTTTGAGAGAGTCAAGGTTGAAACTTCATAATTGTCTATTTCCTACTTATAATTCGTAGATGACACTTTCTTTTTTGGACCTTATTTGAACCAAGTTATTAATCTTTCAAGGATCCTTAAAATCTTTCAAGCTATCTCTAGTTTAAAGATTAAGTTCTCCAAGAGCAACTTTGTGGGTATTGGTGTTGATCAAACCTTAATTGAGTAATGTGCTATCATGGTGGGTTGTAAGATTAACACCCTTCCTTCATATTACCTAAGTGTTCCATTAGGGGCAAATCCTCGCTCTTTGAGTATGTAGTAGCCAATCATAGATAAATTTAATGCCCAACTTATTGGTATTAAAAAAAGTGCTAGAGAGGGGTGAATAGTACTAAAAATTTTAAACTCAACCCTTTTTAAATGATAGAGCTTTTAAGCAATTAGAGGAAAATGAATGTAAAGCTTGTAGTGGTTGAAAGACACCAAATAAGGAAGGGTAAAGAGAAGTGGACAATGCAAGACTATTTATAGTGGTTCGGTCCCCTTGACCTACATCCACTACCTTGATCTCTCAATCAAGGATTTTTAACTCAACTTACTATACTGGTGGAATTAACAGTTCCACCAAGCTTTTACAAGGTGAGCTCTCAACCCAAGATCTAAGCCCTTACAACAAGCTTTAGAGTGCTTCCCACACTTTAATTTTCCAAGAAAAACAAAAAAAGAAGTATAGCTAAGTATAATTTTTCAAGAAAAACAAAAAAGAAGTATAGTTAAGTACTTTTACAAGTCTGGACAGATTACAATCAAGCTCAAACACTTTTTTTGGATTTGGAATGAGGAATAAGTGTTTTTGGTAAAGAATATTTTTCTTTTAGCTCAAAATGGTTCTTCTCTCTTAAAAAATTCTTTTCTTTGACTGTTGGAGCTTTTTTTTTATACTTAGGGAGTAAGATTTTTCTGTTGGAGATAGTTTCTAGTCGTTAAAGATAACTCTGATGCATTTCTAGTCATTATTTTATCTCTTAGTATTTAAATTCAAAAAAAGAAAGATAGATTTCGGCTAATCGATTGCAAGTAGCTCTAATGATTACAACTTCTCTACCTTGCATTGTCTTAATACTGAGTTATTTGCACTAACCGATTACAGGAGACTCTGACTGATTACAAACTTTCTATTTTCATTCCTCTCTACATAGTAATCTTCTTTTAATTGGTTAGCTTTTCCTTTAGCTGATTGAAGCTATAATTCTTTCAACCATAACCGATTAAACTTAGCTTTAATCAACTAGAAATTCTTCGAATTTTGACTTCTCCATTTTGGCTCCCTTCAACGGTCAACTCTATTTTTAAACTTATTTTTGACGCTTGAATATACTAGGACTTTGTGCTCTAACTGATTAACCAGACTTCTTAATAGATTAGCATAATTTTGTTTTGCTTCAACTTATCACATAGCCATGTCTTAATTGATTAAGCTCCCTTGTTAATCAGTTACTAAGGTTCTGTTTTTGTTCACTATTGGTTCTTTCCTTATTTGATTGATTAACTTCGTATTTAGTTTAGCACGCTTCTTGACTTGCCTTTAATGGATAACTTTGTTAGCGGTATTAAATTAAATCTTGCATACTTAAATAACACGATTAAACATTAATGAATAAGGAATATTTTGTTGTTATAAAAAACATATGTAGTCAAGATTCTTTTTTTTTTTTATTGATGAGAAAATGCACATAGATTAAGAGTGTAATGTCTGTAGAAAGAATTTATGTGCAGATTTGGGATTGTTCCCTTTAAATATGTGCTCCACCTAAATATATGCTTTAATAAAATTATCCAATATAAAGACATTCAATCACAAGAACATATTTATAGACATCAATGTCTAGCTGTTCAACATAATTTCAACTTACAGATATGAAATCTCAACACAATATAAACCACATAAACATAAATATAATTCCATCATTCAACCATTGTTCATAGCATAAAACATTGTCTCATAAACCATACCATAAAACATCAAAACAAAACAAATAAAAGCATATCTTAAAGACTGAGTTCATCATTCCTATTAGCTCTACTTCTTGATCCTATTTTCTTATCTTCCTAGTTTTCTCTCCCTTTTTGGCATCATTTAAAAAAAGGTCCTAATCTGAATTAAAGGAAGGTGAGGACTCATCAGTGCCAAAATGAACATTGAGAGGTTTGAGAGAGGAGTGGGATAAGGAGACTGATGAGGATGAAGTGGATGAGATAGGTTGAGATGCTGGAGGTTTAGAGAACTTTTGAGTGGAGGTTAATGCCAGTCTAGTAGACTTTCTTCTTTTGAAGGTTTTGGTCTTTGTAGCCATAGTTTTTCTTCCTCTTCCAGTAGTTTGCTTTGCGACAGAAGCAATATCAATAGCTTTACCTTTGTCTAGATTTGCTTCTTTTGCAATTTGTTTTGTCTTATGTGGAGTTTTTATTTTTTATTTTTTTTATTTTTTTGTCTTATGTGGAGTTAACTGAACTTCTTGATGTATTTCTACTTGTTGTTGTGCCTGGTCAGCTTTAGCCTCCTTGAGAATATCTCTGATAAAGTTAGAGACTAGTATTTCTTCAGATTCTCCAAGAGAACTTGCACCACTCTTTCCATCAATTGTGTGCTCTTTCTCACCTTTGAGTTCCTTTTTCACTTTTTCTATTTTCCCTTTCTTACCCTTGTTCTTTTTTTTCTTTATTGATTTCTTCTTCAGGTTCAGCTTCTTTGTTTTCAAAACTCCCCATTTTATTTTAATCCATATATTCAATTTCAGGCATTTCTTTTCTAGTTTCCCATTTATGATCAAAAGCTTGAATTTCAAACTGTTTTCTAGCAGTCTTCTCATTGGATTGGCTTGGAGCAGTGCTAGAGGTTTAGGGAATTTTGTTTCCCTTGCTTGATGAAACAAGGCTTCAAGCTGTTAAAGTTTCTTTTCAATCTTTGTAATCTTTGTAGCCTGATCAGTTAACTTCCCATCGATTCTCATGAGAAGATTAAACATTATGTCACCTAGATGGGGGGTTTGATTAACCTTGGTGAAAGGTGTTGAGGGACTATCAGTTGGAGGGGGCAAAGGTGTACCTTTTGTGATTTTAATACTTATTCTTGTTTATCTTGTATCCCATTTTCATCACACTTCCTAGAAATATCCCTTGATCATTGTAATATCATATTGAAATCTTTTATTCCAAATTCGTTTCTTATTCACTAAAGTTGTAAGAATATTCCCAAAAAGCAAGTTTGCTTTGTGCCCCGAGTAGGGTTGCCTTGATTCTTTCTACCATATATCTTCCCACATTTAGTGGGATTTCATTGAAAACTGCTTCCATCAACCACGAGTCTTGTGCACTCACATAACTAAAACTACTACTTCTTCCATGTACAGTGGTTGCTATGAAATATTGGAGAATCTTAAACTGTGCATTCTTAATGTCACTAGCATAGCTCCTGGAAGGAAACTTCTCATTCTTTCCAATTATAATCTCCCAAAAATGACTTGGATTACATTTCTTAAGCATTTTGCACTCTTCTATTTTACATTCAGTTTTTAGGAATTCTCTTAAATCTTGAGCACTGATCTGAAAATTTAAGTTCAACAAACTCATCATGTTCTTCCAATTCAGTTTTGTCAAAAGCAATGCTAGAGTAAAGTTCTTTAACTAAAGTGGGGTTAAACATCTTATCTCTAAATGTACTCATTAACTTCAGTTTTAATGTTTCAAAATAATTTTCTAAATCCTCTTTCACTACAAGAGCATCACTATAACTACCATAATTAGAAAACTTCCCACAAGAGATTAAAGCATTGTCAATCTTTCTAAACCTATCAGCATGCAAGTGAATTCGAAATCGGAAGGATGAATCACTATTTTTGCTTGTGGGGGCTCTTGCCTCCGTTGATCTTTTACCTTTCTCTGTCGCTTTCTTTTTGCTTCCCTTCTTCTTCTCTGTTGAAGGTTTTTTTATTTTCCTTTCATCTTAAGAGAATGTGAAGGAAGATCATCATTTTGCCTTTTTCCTTTTCCCTTTTTAGCTACTTTGTGGGTAAGAGAAGTTTTTTCCATGAGATTTTGTTTCTTAAGGTTTCTTGGGTTTCAAAGGAAAGTAAAGAGGAAAATCTAAAGGCTCATGGATATTGATTTTCAATGTAACTAACTCTTTAAATAGGTGGAAGGTCTTTATATGGGGAGTTAATAACCGGTTATCCATGTTTTGAGTGGGTGATGTCCTATACCAACTACATAGTTTTTTTATTTTAAAGAAAATTCTCGTACGGTAGTTTCTTTCTTCCACAGATTTCCTCTAATCGATTAGAGTAAGCCTTAATTGATTACTATGCTTCTGACTTGTAACCTTTTTAATTACCAGAATTGTATTAACTAGTTAACGGAGCTATTAACTAATTAATATCTTTTTTCTTTAGGTTTACTCTTTCACCACAGAACTATTTTAATTGATTAGGAAGGTCCTTAACTGATTAAAATGAATCTTATCTTTCATGTTAGGTCCTTTTAGCTAATAAAAAAATATTCTCTAATCAATTACACCAAGAAATAAACACAATCACCATGAAATATATCATAAAAAACATGATCATTTCAGCATAATTTAGACTTCATTAATATCAATCATTCCTAAATCTCTTCTAATTCTACAAAATTGTTCTTTATTTTATGGTTTTGTGAAAATGTTAGCCAATTGGTGCAAAGTGTATACAGAATCTATTTCAATATCTCCCTTAAGCACATGATCTCTAATGAAATGATTTCTTATTTCAATGTGCTTTGTTTTAGAGTGTTGAATAGGATTTTTAGAGATATTTATGACACTCATATTATCACAATAAATGGGAATTTTATGCATAGTTTTTCCAAAATTATTTAGTTATTGCCTAATCTATAAAATTTGTGCACAACAACTACCTAATGATATATACTCAGTTGATAGAGTAATAACATTTTATTTCTTGCAAGATCAAGACACAAGCATGTTTCTAAGGAATTGACAAGTACCACTAGTGCTTTTCTGATCAATTTTGCTACCACCAAAAGCAATATCGAAATAACCTAAAAGATTGAAAGATGAACCTTTTGGATACCATAAGCCTAAGCTTTAAGTATCCGAGAGATATGTAAAAATCCTTTTCACTGCAGTCAAATGTGATTCCTTAGGACATAATTGGAATCTTGCACATAAGCACACATTAGATACTATATCAGGTCTACTTACAGTAAGATAAATAAGTGAATCAATCAAAACTCTATAGAGCTTTTGGTCCATATCTTTCCCTTTATCATCTTTGTCAAGCTTTGTGGAGGGGCTCATAAGAGTTCTTATTGATTTTATATTCATCACTCCAAATTTCTTCAGCATTTCCTTGGTATACTTTTCTTGCTTGATGAATATTCCATCCTTACATTGCTTGATTTGTAGACCAAGGAAGAACTTTAGTTCTCCCATCATGCTCATTTCAAATTCTCCCTGCATTTCTTAGCAAAATTCTCACACAATCTTTCATTAGTAGCGCCAAAAACTATATCATAAACATAAATTTGAACAACAATCAAATCGGTCTCATTTTTCCTAATAAACAAAGTATTATCTACACTCCCCCTTGAATATCCTTTTCCAATTAAAAACTTAGAAAGTCTTTCAGATCAAGCTCTAGGACCTTGTTTTAATCCATAGAGAGTTTTATGCAATTTATATACATGATCAATTTTATCAAACAATTAAAAATCAGGGCGTTGTTCAACACATACCTCTTCTTGTATAAAGTCATTAAGAAATGCACTTTTAACATCCATTTGAAATAATTAAAAGTTCATAAAGCATGCCTAGTCAAGTAAAAGTCTAATAGCTTCTAATCTAGGTACTAGAGTAAAGGTTTCATCATAATCAATACCTTTTTCTTGATTGTAGCCTTGAGCAACTAACCTTGCTTTATTTCTTACCACATTTACCAACTCATCCATCTTGTCCTTAAATACCCATTTCATACCAACAATTGGATGGTTGGTTAGCCTTGGAACTAAGGTCCAAACCTTGTTCTTTTCAAATTGGCCCAATTCTTTTTGCATTGTAATCATCCAACTCTTTTCCTTTTCAGCTTCCTTAAAGTTCTTTGGTTCCACTTGTGATGTGAATGTTAGATACTCACAAACTTCTCTTAATCCCCTTCTAGTTTTGACATCTTTTGATGTATCACCAATGATGAGTTCTTGAAGATGATTCCTTACAAATCTCTAACTTCTAGGAAGATCATTGTGCTGTTCCTCAACTCTTTGCAAGTCTTCTAATGGTGGTTCATCATCATTTTTTTTTTCCTTTGAGCTCTTTTAATCATTTTCTTTGCTATCCAAGCTCATCTTTTCCATTTTCTTCTTAATGTTATCTGTATCATCATCATCAAGCATTACCTTTCTTTGTGCAGCTTTAGTCTCATAAAAACAATATGAATTGACTTTTCAGTAACTAAAGTTCTTTTGTTAAATAGCCTATATGCTTTAGAGTTCAATGCATAGCTTAAGAAAATTACCTCATTACTCCTAGCATCAAACCTTCTCAAGGTGTGTTTTCTATTATGTAAAACAAAGCATTTGCATCCAAAACTCCTTAAGTGCGAAATATTTGGCTTTCTTCCTTTGAAAAGCTCATAAGGGGTTTTAAAAATCATAGCTTTAATGGAAACTCTATTTAAAATGTAAGCTGCAGTATTAATAGCTTCAGCTCAAAAATATTTTGGCAAGTTGTTTTTACAAAGCATTGTCCTTACCATTTCTTTTAAGGTCCTATTTTTTTTTAACAACTCCATTTTGTTGTGGAGTTCTAGAAGCAGAAAAATTGTAATCAAAACCATTTTCATTACAAAAGATTTCAAAATTTTCACTTTCTAATTCACCATCATGATCACTCTTAACATTAAGAATGGAAAGGCCTTTTTCATTTTGAACTCTTTTACAATGTTTAACAAAAATTAGCAATGCATCATCTTTATGAGTAAGAAAATATATCCATGTATATCTAGAGTAATCATTTACAAAAACAAAGCCATATGACTTGCCTCCTAGATTAGTAACAGTGATTGGTCCAAACAAAGTCAACATGTAATAGTTCAAGAGACCTAGAAGTTGATATGACTTTCTTAAATTTAAAGGAACTTTTAACTTGTTTTCCATATTGACATGCAGCACAAACCTTATCATTTTCAAATGATATCTTTGGAAGTCCAATGACTAAGTTTTTTCTCAAAAGTTTTGAAATTATGTGCATACTAGCATGTCCTAACCAACTATCACAAACATCATTGGCAATAAAGCATGATTTACTAGACTTAATTTCATCAAGAAAAATGACATACATTTTCTTAATTCTTTTGCCAATGAATGCTACTTTGTTAGTGTTAACATTAATCACTTGATATGCATGGGAATCGAAGCATACTCTAAAACCTTTATCATAAAGCTGATTAATGCTTAGCAAATTATGTTTTAAACTTTTAACAAATAAAATATGCTTGATTTATGTTTGAGATGTGTTACCAATGGTTTCAATTCCTTGGATAATACCCTTGGAGTCATCACTAAAAAAAACACTACCACACTTCTTCCTATCAAGCTTAGCAAATAAGTTTTCATTGCCGGTCATGTGTCTCGAGCAGCCATTGTCTAAGTACCAAGGTTGTCTTTTCTTTAGTTGAGCTTCGAATCATTAATCCTTCCTTACTTAACCTACAAAACAAATTTTCAATTTTTCTTTAAAGGTACTTATATTTTGATGAGTCTTTGGGGGTTAGCAATGACATAGGATCTTTTTGGAACCCAAACCAATTTGGTTTTAGGAAAGATTTTATTAGAATGGAAACATTCATAAGACAAATGACCTTTCCTACCACACACAGAGTAGTGACATGAGATAGCATTAGTTTTCCTTTAAAGGCTTGTTTTTCTTTTAAACTCTTCTTCATCTTTTGATTTCAATTTTAGTCTTTCTTCTCTATCAACTTTAAGTGCAACATTGCATCTGAGCATTTGGCTAATTGGTTAGTGCATGGTCCCCTTGCCAAGAAAGCTGGGTTCGAATCCCTTCTTCCCTAATTATATATAAAAAAAACTTTAAGTGCAACATTTTCATCAACAACTCTTTGTAATTCTAACGTTTTGCTTTTCAATTCAAGCTTCAAGAATTCAAAATTAGTTTTGGATTGTTCTAGTTTAATTTGAAACGTGTTCCTTTAATCAAAAATAGAGTTGTACTCATGCTTGATTTTTTCTAATTCTTCATTCAATGCAACACCTTTTTTCCTCATAATTTTATATTTAAAGGCAAGTTTTTCAAATTCAACATATAGGCAATCATATTCTTCTTGTAAATCATCATAAGAAATATCACATGAATTAGAAGTTATCTCAATTTCTTCTTATCTTGCCATCAACTAGCAATTCGTTCTTTTTTCCAATTTTTCTTCTTCTTCTTTTAAGCTTAAGGAGTCATCATTGGACCAAGTTACTGCCATTATCGCTTTCTTTAGTTTCTTCATCATTTTTGAAAATTCTTACATTCAAAGCAGATAATCTCATCCTTCTTGTTCGAATCATCTTTGTGTTTGTTTTTCCTTAGTCTTTTTTGTAATTTTTCCTTCAAAACCTTATGTCTTTTTTTTCTCATCAGCTTCCTAAACCTTCTAGCCATCATGCTAACTCTTCATCATCATCACTTGATTATTTTTCAAGTTATTTCTCAAATGTACTAATCTTGAGTGCAATATTTTTTCTTTTCTCTTTGGCTTCTTTTTTTTCTTCCTCTTCTTCTTCCTTTATTTCAAGTTCATGTGTGAAGAGACAGCCACAAATTTTATCAAGTGTGACCACATTGAGATCCTTGGCCTCTCGGATAACCGTGACCTTTGGCTTTTAGCTTTTAGAGAGGCATCTAAGAAGCCTTTTTACTAATTAATGTTTAGGGATGGTTTTTCCAAATTGATTGAGCTTGTTTGTAATATTGATAAACCTATTGAACATGGTAGTTACATCTTCACCGGGTTCCATTTTAAATATTTCATAATTATGGATGAGTAAGGCAATTTTAGACTCCTTTACTTCTGAAGTCTTTTCACGAATGACTTTAAATTTATACCAAATCTCTTTGATTGTAGTACAATTAGAGATTTTGTTGAATTCTAAGGGAGTAGTGCACAATGAAGGGTGCTGATGGCTTTAAAATTTGTTTAGACCTTTTTGAGTTTAGCTTCAGTCCACTCAACTTTGGCTTAGGCATTTTTTCATCGGTTACAAAACTAGGTGAGGTGGGAACATAGGGTTCTTTTGTGATTACATCCCATATTTCATAATCAAGGGTTCTAATATATATAGACATCATAATGCTCCAATAAACATAATTTGATCCATCAAATAAAGGAGGCTTATTCGTGGATTGACCCTAAGCAACAACTAACTTTAGCAAAGCTAAGTGGATCTTCCCTAAGGATGTAAAACTTTAATTTTGAGGGTATGGCTCTAATACCACTTGTTGGTCCCAAAAGAGTGCTAGATAGGGGGTGAATAACATTAAAAATTTTAAGTTTAGCCCTTTTTGAATGATAGAGTTTTTAACCAATTAGAGAAAAATGAATGTAAAGCTTGTAGTGGTTGAAAGACAACAAGTAAAGAAGGGTAAAAGGAAGTGGACAATGCAAGACTATTTATAATGGGTTGGTCCCCTTGACTTATATCCACTACCTTGATTTTTCAATCAAGGATTTTCAACTCAACTTCACTATATTGGTGGAATTAACAGCTTTCACCAAGCTTTTACAAGGTGAGCTCTCAACTCAAGCTCTAATCCCTTACAACAAGCTTTAGAGTGCTTCCCACACTCTAATTTTTCAAGAAAAAAAAATAAAGTACAACTAAGTACCTTTACAAGTTTGGACAGATTACAATCAAGCTCAAACACTTTTTTTGGATTTGAAATGACGAATAAGTGCTTTTGGTGAAAAATATTTTGCTTTTTACTCAAAATGACTTTTTTCTTTTCGAAAATTCTTTTCTTTGATCGTTGAAGCTTCCTTCATACTTGGGGAGTCAGATTTTTTGTTGGAGATAGTTTCTAGCCGTTATAAACAACTATAATGCACTTCTAACTGTTATTTTATCCTTTAGTGTTTAAATTTAAAAAAAGGGAGACAGACTTCGACTAACCGATTACAGGCAACTCTAATCAATTACAACTTCTCTGCCTTGCACTGTCTTACTGTTGAGTTCTTAGCTCTAACAGATTACAAGAGACTCCAACCGATTACAAACTTTTTGTTTTCATTCTTGTCTACATAGCAGTCTTCCTCTAATTGGTTAGCTCTTCCCTTAGCTGATTGAAGCTATACTTCCTTCAACCATAACCGATTAAAATCAGCTTTAATCAACTAGAAATTTTTCGAATTTTGAACTTCTCCATTTTGGGTCCCTTCAATGATCAATTATATTTTTCAAACTTGTTTTTGGTACTTGAATAAACTAGAACTTTATGCTCTAACCGATTAATCAGACTTCTTAACCGATTAACATATTTCTGTTTTGCTTTACCTTATCACACAGCCATGGTCCCTTGTTAATTAGTTACCAAGATTCTGTTTTGTTCACTACTTGCTCTTTCCTTATTGATTGATTAACTCTGCATTAAGTTTAGCATGCTTCTTGACTTGCCTTTAATGGATAACTTTGTTAAGGATATTAAATTAAATACTACATACTTAAGTAACAAGGTTAGATATTAACGAATGAGGAATGTTTGTTATCGTCAAACAGATATAGAGTCTACACAACTTGTCAATTGGATGGGTCATTTTCTCTCCATGGGAGGCCGCCTGACTCTCATTAATTAAGTGTTGTCCAATTTGCCCATGCATTACCTTTCACTCATTCAGCTTCCGGCAACTGTGAAAAAGAAACTAGAAAGCATCCAAAGAAACTTCCTGTGGTCTGGTAGCTCGAATAAGAGAAAAATGCATTATATCAACTAGCACTCAATTTACAACCCAAAGGACTAAGGGGGTCTTGGAATCACAGACTTTGGTATCTAAAATCGAGCTTTTCTTAATAAACAGTTGTGGCGTTGTACCAGCAATCCCAACAGCCTATGGAAGGAGGTTGTCTTAATGAAAAACAAGCTCGATCCATATGCTCCATGATGCCTTTTGAGAAATCTTTTAAGCCCTCCCTTTTATGGAAACACATTACTGAACATTTGCAACCGTCTAGCAAATTTCATGATCTGGTTTCCAATAGTTTCAATCACTCTCTTGGTGACGGCTCAAAAATCTCCCTTTGGAAGGATGCTTGGATCGAGGATTTTCACATAGCTAGTTTCTTCCCAAGAATCTTTGCTCTAGCAGTTGATAAAAAGGCCACCATTACTGATTCGGGTCGATGGGACGACAAAAAGTGGATTTGGGATATTAAATTGCGAAGACAACCCTTAAGTTGGGAAACTAAACAATGGACAGATCTCAAACCCTTCTCCAAAGCACCCATCCTCATCCCTCTGATAAGGACTTCATCATTCGGAAGCCAACCTTTTGTAGAGCCTTCTATGATTCCCAAAATGGACCAGACAACCTTTGGAAGCTCTTATGGATCGGGTTAGCTCATCCCAAAGCTGAAACATTCTGTTGGCAGGTTCTCCATGCGAAATTGGCAGCCAAGGCAATCTTGATGGACAGAGGTATCATTAGTAGTGATGCAGCCATGTGCACCTTTTGTAAGTCTTTCCCTGAAATCCCTTTTCATCTTCTCTTTAATTGTGTAACTGCCTGGGAAACTTGGGTTGAATGTTATAGCAAATGGAATATCTAATGGGTTGCTCCAAGCAGTCCCACTTCATTCTTCACTGCATGGATGTTATACCTTTGCCCTTCTCAAAAAAGAGACTCTTGAAAAATGCTCTTCTTTGCATCTCAGTGGACCATTTGGCTGTGTCGAAACAAAAATATTTTCAGAGGGAAGACTTTTAACTCCAAACAGATTGTGGACATCATTGTCCTCTGACATTCTTTATGGTGCAAAGGCAGATGGAACTTAGGGCACATTCCAACTGACACTTGTTTCTTTCAACCCACTACCTTCTCTAACAATGCAGTGAAAGCAAGGCAAAGGACGAATGTCATATGGGAACCACTTCCACTCGGCACCCTTAAACTTAACATTGATGGAGCTGCAAAAGGGAAGCTAGGGCCCATTGGCATTGGCGGACTTCTTCGTGACCACCACGATTTCATAAGAGGAACCTTCTCTCACCACATAGGCATTGAAGACTCCAACTTTGCTGAACTTCAAGCCATCCATCAGGGACTTAACTTCTTTTTTGCTTCACCATGGGCATCTAACCACCAGCTGGAGGTTCTACCGATGTCATCCTTTGGGTCAAGGACAACACCAAAGTCCCTTGGAAAATGAAGTTCACTTCAAATGCCATTAAACTCTTATTAGGAACAACATTGGCATTGTTAAGTTAATACTTGCATGATAATGCACACTTGTCAAGCTTTTGTTATACCTTGCTTCATTGTAGTGGTCATTAATCATGCATGTTTTCTACTAATTCCATCACCTACGTGTATAGCTGCATGAGTTTGTTGTCTTTATGCCATAACACCTGTGTCTATAGTATGTTACAAGTGTTAATCATTCCTGCTGCATATTTAACTTGTACTTTAATCTGATCAATGAAGCATACTTGCAGTTTCTTGTAACCATCGATAGTTTTTCTTTCAAGTTTTGTAAGCCTTTCTGTTTTAGTTCTATAACAGAGCATCTTTGTCATCTGGTTCTCTCTTATAGAATAGAAATATATCATGGTATCAGAGCTCTTGCAAATATAAGATCTCAGTTGGACCTGAAATACCAAAAAAAAAAAAAACCACCATACATCTAAAGTCAAGCCACCATTCTTCAAATTTCTCAACCTTCAGTAATATGTCGACTCCCACTGTTTCTCACCCATCTCCACCAATCTTTGATGGCAAAAATTACTCAGTGTGGGCCATTAAGATGGAGGCCTATCTCAGAGGATATGACCTCTGGAATGCCATAGAATCTGAGGAAGAGCCACTTGCGTTGAGAGATAATGCAACAATTACTCAGATAAAACAGTATTCTGAAGAGGTAGCAAAGCGATACAGGGCTTTGTCCTTCATCCATGCAGCTGTGTCTGAGACAATATTTAGCAGAATCATGGGTTGCAAGACTGCAAAGCAAGCATGGAACAAACTCCAGGAGGAGTTTCAGGGCTCTGCAAGAACAAAACAAATGCGAGCTCAAAATCTTCGAAGAGAGTTTGAGCTTCTCAGAATGAAAGACAATCAATCTGTCATGGATTATACTGATCGAGTTATGCGTCTGGTAAATCAGATTCGCATGCTAGGTGAAGACTTGCAAGAGGTACGGATTGTTGAAAAAATTCTTAACAATGTTCCAGAAAAATTTGAAGCAACAGTGTCCTCTTTAGAGCAAACTAAAGACTTGACTCAACTCATTGTTACTGAGCTAGTGAGTGCACTTGAAGCTTATGAACAGAGGAGAATTGCACGTCAAGATGCTACTGTGGAGGGTGCATTAGTTGCTAAACACAAAGGGAAAGGCAACATTGATTCTGGCTCTAAGAAAAATTTCAAAGAGAAAGATAAAAAGCCTTACCAACCAAGTCATTCATCCAGCAAAACAAACAAGTTTAAAATGTGTTCTTATTGCAAGAAACGGAACCATGCAGAAGAACACTGCTGGTTTAGGCCAGATGCTAAATGCAAAGCTTGCAGTGAAGTTGGTCACATGGAGAAAGTTTGTAAGAACAAACAAACTGCACTAGAAAAACCAGCAAAGGAGACTAAAAAAGCTGTAATGGCTGAAGAAACATTGTTTATGGCACTGACAAATTCTCATCAAGTTGATAATCTTCAATGGCTGCTCGATAGTGGATGCTCCAATCATATGACTCCTTTTGAAGCTATGTTTGTTGATTTGGACAAGAATTATAGCTCACAAGTTAAAATAGGCAACGGGCTTTACCTACATGCGGTAGGAAAAGGGACAGTCAGTGTGCAAGCTTGTTCTGGCACCAAGCACATCTCTGAGGTTCTTTTAGTTCCAACCATCACTCAAAATCTGTTGAGTGTTGGACAAATGGTGGAAAACTCTTATGTTTTATTGTTTCAAGATTCTGCATGTACTATCTATGAACCCACAGGTGATTATTTGATGACTATTCTAATGAGAAACAGAATCTTCTCCCTAAATTGGAATGATTCCTGCATGCAAGCAACCACAGTTGTTGATGAGACAAACTTATGGCATAAGCGGCTTGGGCACTGCAACTATCCCTCTCTTAATCAAGTAAGTTTCGCTGGTTTACTTGATAACTTACCTAAATTGTCTAACAAAGGTCCAGTTTGCAGTGCATGTCAATTTGGGAAGTTGTCAAGGAAGCCCTATCCTCCAGCCAGTAGGAATCGAGCGAGAATCAAGCTTGAATTGGTTCATACTGATGTAGCAGGTCCTATGAAAGTTGAGTCATTGGTTGGCAGTAGGTTCTACTTAATATTCATTGATGATATGTCTAGATTTTGTTGGATTTATTTCCTGAAAGCAAAATCTGAAGTATTTGAAATGTTCTTGAAGTTTAAGGCCAAAGTAGAGCTTGAGACAGGTTGCAAGATAAAGACCTTGAGGTCTGATAATGGAGGTGAATATACCTCGAATGAGTTTTATGAATTTCTCCTGAGTACTGGAATTTCTCATCAACTCACTGCACCATACTCTCCTCAACAGAATGGTGTTTCTGAGAGAAAGAATAGAACAATACTTGAAATGTGCAGATGTTTGTTGTTCGAGAAGAATCTGCCCAAGAAATTTTGGGCTGAAGCTGCTAGCACAGCAGTATATCTGCTCAACTTGCTTCCTACTAAAGCCTTAATGAACAAAACTCCATTTGAAGCTTGGTATGGCTTTAGACCATCTGTTGATCATCTTCGAATATTTGGGAGCATTTGCTACTGTCATGTGCCAGACACACAGCGTGATAAGCTTCAACCAAAAGCTCACAAGGGTATTTTCATAGGCTACAGCACACAGTCAAAGGCCTATCAAATTTATCTACCAAAAAATGACAGAATAATTATTAGCAGAAATGTTACATTTGATGAAGCTTCCAACTGGAATTGGAACACACAAACTACTGCCAATAATCAGGTGCCTGCTCCTATCTTTGTGAATACAGATGTGCATGAAAATGATGTGGTTGCTGATGAACCAATTTCTGATGATAACATTGATGATGAGCCTGTGAAAAGGTCACGGTCCATTTATGATATTTATCATAGTAGCTTTGTGGCCATAGCAGAGCCAAACACATTTGCAGAGGCCATGCAACATCCTGAGTGGATAAATGCTATGTTTGATGAACTGGAAGTGATTAACAAAAATCAAACTTGGAGCTTGGTTGACAGACCATCAAACCAACATGTTCTTCCAGTCAAGTGGGTGTATAAGAGGAAACTAAATCCTGATGGGAGCTTAAACAAGAACAAAGCTCGCTTAGTCGTGAAAGGGTTCAGTCAAATACCAGGTTTGGATTATACTGAAACTTATGCTCCTGTTGCTCGCTATGATACAATTCGTTTACTGCTTGCTTTATCTGCTGCTGTGGGTTGAAAGGTGCATCATTTAGATGTCAAATCTGCCTTCTTGAATGGAGTACTTGAAGAAGAAATTTATGCTGAGCAGCCTGAAGGGTTCAAGTTGTTAGCTGATCAAGACAAAGTCTACAAGCTTCACAAAGCTTTATACGGCTTAAAGCAGGCTCCCAGAAGCTGGTACAGCAGAATTGATAGTTATTTATCCAAGCAAGGCTTTGTGAAAAGTTGTAATGAAGCTACTCTCTTCATTTTGAGTACCAAAGATCAGCAACTAATTGTCTCCTTATATGTTGATGACCTTTTGGTTACTAGAAGAGATGATGCTGCCTTGGATAAATTCAGGAAGGAAATGCAAGATGAATTCGATATGACAGACTTTGGTCCAATAAGCTATTTTGTTGGACTGCAAATCACACAATTAGTTGAAGGCATTCAGTTGTCACGAAGAAACTATGTCTATGAAATGTTGAAGAGATTTGGAATAAGCCAATGCAAGCCTATTTTAACTCCTTTGGTTGTGAATGACAAACTCATAATTGACAGTGGAATTCAGCTTCAAAATCCATCAATTTATAGAAGCTTAATTGGAAGCCTTCTTTATGTATGTTCCTCAAGACCTTATATCATGTCCTCTTTGAGTTTTCTTTCAAGGTTTATGTAGGAGATTGCACCATGCTGCTGGTAAATGAATTGTAAGGTATCTTAAAGGAACCTTGGATTATGAAATTCATTTCACAAGAAAGCAAGACTTCAAACTCACTGGTTTCTCAGATAGTGATTGGGGAGGAAACTTAGATGACTCTAAAAGTACTTCTGGCTATGTGTTTACACTTGGAAATGGAGTATTCTCATGGAATTCCCACAAGCAATCAGTGGTTGCTCAGTCCTCATGTGAAGCTGAATATATTTCAGCTGCTGAAGCTTCAAACCAGGCTGTTTGGTTGAGAAAACTACTTGATGACTTGTATTTTCCTCAGACTCAAGCAACTAACATGTTCATTGACAACAAGTCAGCAATTGCCATCATAAAAAATCCTGTGTATCATGGGAAGACAAAGCACATTAGGATTAAATCCCATGCCATTCGTGATGCTGAAAAGAATGGAGATGTCGTCTTCCACCATTGCAATTCTGATAGGCAACTAGCTGATATAATGACCAAGACACTGCCAAAGCCAAAATTTGAGAGTCTTAGAAGCAAACTCAGTGTATATGTAAGTATTAAGGAGGAGTGTTAAGTTAATACTTGCATGATAATGTACACTTGTCAAGCTTTTGTTATACTTTGCTTCATTGTAGTGGTCATTAGTCATGCATGTTTTCTACTAATTCCATCTCCTACGTGTATAGCTGCATGAGTTTGTTGTCTTTATGCCATAACACCTGTGTCTATAGTATGTTACAAGTGCTAATTATGCCTACTGCATATTTAACTTGTACTTTAATCTGATCAATGAAGCAGACTTGCAGTTTCTTGTAACCATCGATAGTCTTTCTTTCAAGTTTTGAAAGCCTTTCTGTTTTAGTTTTATAACAGAGTATCTTTGACAACTTGCTCTCTGTTAAAGACTAGAAATATAACAATTCAATCATTGAATTTATTTAGACAATTTGAGATGTTAAGGATGGAAGATGATGAAACTATTAAGAAGTTTTTTGGGAAAATGATGAGTATAGTGAATCAATTGGGGTTGTTGGGTAAGGCTATGACTGAGGAAAGGTTGACACATAAGATGCTGCTGAACCTTTCAGAAAGGCATGAATCCAAGGTTTTTTCCTGAAAAGATTCCAAGGACATTGCTCAGTTGACTTTGAAAGAGCTGGTAAATGCTCCGGAGGGCCTTGAATAGAGAAGAGCATTTAGGCAAAAAAGTATAGTTGACAGTGCCTTGGTAGCTCAAACTAGGAATCTCAAAGTGAGCAGTAGTAGCACAAGGAAGAATGAAGTTGTTAGGAACGATAAGGATAAGAAAGTAACTGATGGAAAATTTGGAAAACAGAAGCAAAAGTATCAACCCAGTCCTCACTACAAGAAAACCACACATTCGGTAAAATTTTGTTAGTACAAACCCAATGTAAAATGTAGGGTTTATAACCAACTTGGTCATTTTGAAAAAGTCTGCAAAAACAAAGGTTCTAAAGCTAATGAAAAGGCTGCACTAGTTAAACAAGTTGAAGAATTTTAGGAGATGTTATTCATGGCTAAAGAAGTCGAATATTCAGTCAAGAAGAATTTGTGGTTGATTGATAGTGTCTGCTCAAACACCTAACTGGTGATGAGAGTTAGTTTTCTACCTTGGACAAGAGTTATAGGTCCAAAGTAGAGATTGGTAATAGACCTTTTTGAAGATACTTGGTATAAGGACTGTTATGGTTGAAACTTAGTCAGGTAATAAGTATATTTCTAATGTCTTTTTTGTCCCTAAGGCTAACCAAAATTTGCTCAGTGTTAGACAGCTTATTGAGTCTCATTATGCTCTTCTTTTCAAGGATAAATTTTATACAGTGTTTGATCCCANTTCCAAAAAAAAAAAAAGTAGAAATATTGCCTCCTCCAGTCCTCCAGCTTCTTCCCCCTTTGTTTTTTCTTAATGCCGTCTTTGGCTTTGCACGTGGCATATGCTGACATAATGCTGAATCCACGATGTGATGATCGCAGAAATTTTCAACAAGAAGCCAGTTCCCTTCACTGTACGCAGATATAACAATTAGACAACTATATGCATGTTTGGACTTAGTCTGCTTGACAAATTGCTCTCAATCTTTTTTTTTTTGTTACTATAGTCATCCCTCACTAATTAAGCTATAAATGCAAGGACGTATCAGTCTTCTCTCTCCTTGTTCTTGATTGGTAGTCAAAATTATTAGAGATATGGACAGAGGAAATTCACTTGAACATACACCAACCTGGGCTGTTTCGCTTGTTTGTTTGTTTATCTCTCTCATTTCTTTCACCATTGAGACTGTTCTTCATTACTTAACCAAGGTAACCCTGCTTTTTTCATAAGTTGATCGAATTAATTGACGAATATTGATAAATGTTTTATCTGATGATAGTGTTTGTATCATTCAGCTTTTAAAAAGAAGGAAAAGAAAATCCCTCTACAGAGCTTTAGCAAAGATCAAAACAGGTTGGTAGTGGTACACTCCTAAACTCGCAATAGAGTCTGCATTTATATTTATATATATATATATATATATATATATATATATATATATTATTTGTGGTCTGTTTCTCTTCTATCCTTGGAAACTTCTTGCATAGGCAAAATATTCATGTGTTTTGATATAATTTTTTTTTTTTTGCAATTCGACTCAACATTTGCGACAGAAATGATGAAAATGGGGTTCATATCTTTTCTTCTTGCAATATCAGAAGCACCCATTTCAAAAATTTGTGTGACTGAAGCCATAGCGAACTCCCTTCTTCCATGCAAAGATCCTGAGGAGTTCATTGAACCGGCTCTTTCAACTGAAAATCAAATTCCAGGCTCATCAGAATCAAGTACAACTCTTTCTGTTGAGTATGATGAACAAGAATCCTACTGCGAGGCAAAGGTGAGAAATGTTGAAGGACTGTAGTTGAAAGTTGTGGTTCTTTCGACTTTTGAATCAGTAATCGCTTGTTCATCCAAGGTTATCATGGACTAATACCTGTTTGTTGGTTGACAATGGTACAGGGAATGGTGTCACTGATCTCAAGGGAAGGAGTCATGCAGCTAAACATCTTCATCTCAGTTTTGGCAGTGTTTCACATTCTTTATTGCGTGTTAACAATGTCTCTCGGGCTAGTCAAGGTTCCAAACGTAATCTTTTCCTTGGGTGATTAATTGTTTTGCCTCTATTAGTTTTAGTTGCTGTGCTACAAACCTGAATACTATTCATCTTTGCTTAATTTTCAAACCAGCTGCCGAGCCAGTTGATCTGTGTCACGCAACTGTAGAAATATTAGGCAATGCTTCAAAAACAATAAACCTATTTGGTCTTGGTTCCCAGGTTGTGGAAGCTCAATTTCGGGGACTCTCTAGTCTTTTGTCTTTTGGTCGTTCTTGGAAAAGAAAATATTTGGGGTGTGCAGATAATTATTTTTTCTGGTCCAGCATGAGTTGATAAATGTTTAGTTTCTTTTATTGTTAGATTGGAATGTATGAGCATTTTGTCATCCTCAGAGTCAAAGACTATAAATCAATTCAAAAAGATCTTGGTGACGAGATGCCGTGTCAAACAATAAATAAAGGTTATAATATAATAAGCAAGGCTACCAGTTCCTTGGAAAAATGTGCAGAAAATCTGAGCATACTTGTTGCCTCTTCAAGTTAATTTGCTGACTTTTCTTTGGGGATAGAAGTTGATGGTTTAGATAGTTTAAGCTTCCCATTTATAGTATTGACATTTTAATAAATTTTTTGTGAAACAGATGAAGAGATGGAAAACATGGGAGGAAGAGACTAGAACCCTGGAATATCAGATTGCTAATGGTAGCTTATACTTGCATTCCTCAATTCAATCAAAAAGTTCACAAGCTTTTCATACCATGAAAGAACCAAGTTTAAGGCCTATGCAGTTAATTTGGCATTTTGCATTATGTAACCATGGCTTCAATTCTTATCATTTTAGTACTACTAATTTAGCTAATGTTGAAAGTGATATCTACTGAACAATTAGACACCCTATACTTGAGGAAACGATAAGAACATACTCACTTAACTGCAGAACACAAGTGAGAAGTCGTTACCTGATATATATATCTATATATATATTCAGTTCTCTGAAACTCTAGACAGCATCCAGAGTTGCGATGGGAAATGAAGTTTGTGGTGTAAATATGGAAGTGTGTGGAATAGAAATTGGACATTGATATATATTATGTCTTGTATGTTTACTGAAACTTACTCTGTACAGATCCAATGAGGTTCCGGCTCACCCGTCAAACATCTTTTGGGCAACGACATTTGAAACTATGGAGCAATCACTTTCTCTTGCTTTGGCCAGTAAGTTAAACTAGAATTTTGTCAATCACATGTATGTGATAAACTGAAAAAAGACTTTTCGTGTTGGAAATAGTAGTTAAAATAGAATAAATCTTTCATGATGAGCACCGTTAACATTGCATTTTTCTCTCTGATTTAGGTTTGTTTCATTCGACAGTTCAGTGGCTCAGCCTCAAAAGCTGATTATTTCACTCTTCGAAATGCGTTTATCCTGGTATATAAGATCTTCCAGACCCCATTGCCAATAAATTCATGATGAAATGTACAGAAATTTGGGCTTTTAGCTTTTATATACACCATCAAGAGCGAGTTAGATACCCCCAAGATTGCATGAGCTGAACTGAAGTTCACACCAGATTTGAGCAGGCCTCATCTTTGGATAGTCTCCTATATATAATATATTGAATCCTTCACGACTCTGCATCTAAAATATTCTTGCTTGATCCCACAGGCCAATGTTGCTGAAGGGAGTAATTTCAACTTCCAGAAGTTCCTTGGAAGAGCTTTCGATAATGATTTTGAACAGGTGGTTGGAATCAGGTAAAAATTTCTCTGCCATACAAATGATTCACAAAAGAATTAGTTGATCAACATACCACTGATACAGAAATTTAAGATTTGATAAGGACAATGGTATTGGTGAGAGCTAGAAAGGCATTCAGAATGCTTATTGGCAGAATGCACATTGCCATAGAGAAGAAACTTTTGAACTTTGAATTTGGAAAATGAGAATCTTGGCACTCTCTTTTGCAGGTTTTGGATCTGGATCTTCTGCATTCTTTTCATATTTTTCAATGCACACAGTAAGGCTTCTGGATTTCAGAATTTGTTAGGGTTACTCATATGATAAAAAATTGAAATTCTATAACTTTAGTTAAATAACTAGTACTATTTGAAGAGAGTCGTACTTTGGTTCTGATGCAGGATTTTATAACCATTATTGGCTACCATTTCTTCCTCTAGTGGTATGATCAACCACCCATCTGTCTTTTATCTTTACAAAGACATGATTAAAGTCTGATACTAACTACATTCTACTCTCACATTTTCTGTTGAAGATTATTCTTATTGTTGGTACAAAGCTGCAAGTCATAATAACCAAAATGTGTGTGGAGAGTCACAAGAATAGTTCTGTGGTTCGAGGGAGTTTCCATGTGAAGCCCGGTGATGAGTTATTTTGGTTTGGTCGACCTAAATGGCTCCTCCATCTCCTTCAGCTCGTCCTAATCCAGGTAGAGAATATCAATAACTAACTTGTTTATGAGCAACCAAAAATTTGATAGTAACAGATGCCAAATGTTTGGAGCTGATATATTTTGCGAGAAGACACTGTTTCTTAGCAAATGTTAGCACTTTCCTTTGGTAATAGAGGTGTCTATCCTAACATTAGTTAAATGGAATTTTACAAATGTGATAAGATCCTGAAAAAGGCTGTTGACCTTGATTGCAGAACTCATTTCAGCTGGCATTCTTTGCCTGGACATTGGTAGGTATTTTAAGTTGGTAAACTCAGGAATCAGGATATGTTGACATCCAAAGCTGACCTCTTTAACAATGACAGTATGAGTATGGGCTTAGATCTTGCTTCAATCAAGGAACGGAGGACTTTGCCATAAGGATTGTGATGGGTGTATTTATGCAGTTACTTTGCGGTTATCTTACCCTGCCTCTTTATGCACTCGTCACCCAGGTACAAATACAAGAACATTGCTGTGTCAAAATATGGGAGGTATTAGAGATTTTTATGTGTCTCGAACTACTATAACAGACCACAATTAGGAGCTAGAACTGAGAATGCTTTCAGTACATTACCCTACCACAACCCAAATTGAAGAATTGTTTCAATCTCAATTTTTTATTAACAAATAAGAAAAAAAAAAAAAAAAAACTTCCTTGGAAGAGGAAGTTGACTAAGATGGTCCAAAAAAAAATTTGATGAGCATGGAAAAATTAGGCACCTAGATTAAATCCACAGCTGGAACTTTAAGCAAAGGCTACACAGAATACAACCTAGTCATACAATTGCAATGCTTCAGAACAAATCCTTTATTTGTTTAGAACCAGAGGAAAAGAAGGGAAACAAATTTCCTTCATGGTTATGGAAGGATAGCCTAATATGTGTGCTTTGTAATCTCTAATCCAAAACAGCCATCCAGTGGGACTAATAATGTATTGGGTTTAGGATGCTATTATGCATGATTCAAGTATGGTTATAATTATTTCCCCCCTTCTGGGACAAATTACTCTTGCAGATGGGTTCTAGCATGAACAGCGCAATATTCACAGAAAGTGTAGTCAGAGGCCTGAAGCATTGGCACCATAAAGCAAAAGTCAGTCTTTCCAGGGACGAATCTACTTCAACCAAAAACTCACCAAACTCCTCACTTCCTGACACCATTAATGCATTAGTCATGGCTGCAAAGAATGAACATCCAATCTCAGCCATAAGCTATTCTTGCAATGAGATTACAGAAGATGATGTGCAGCCTTCCACGACAAGCACTCCAACTTCGGAAATCTCTAAAGAGAAAGCAACGCCCAAGACCATCACCGGAGGCAGCTATGATGGTGAAATCTCTTTTGGAAGCAGCTGGAGACAACCAGAACCAGGCAATGGCATTGGAGAAATTAGTCCAGCAATAGAAGAAGACACCTCCAGTTCAATGCTAACAAAATCTGATGAGCAACATATGAATATGTCATAATTTTTTCCGCACATACTATATACATTCCATAAGTTATTCAACATGCAATGTGACCTTTTGACATAACAAAATGTCATACTCTTTATCTTATTTTGAAGCACATTCTTAATAAAACTCTGTTGTCTTTACATTTTTGTTCACTAAAATTTTACAAAATTTCGCTTAATTTATTAAAAAGTTTAATAATGTGTAACCTGCAAAATGAGAAGACCATAAGAAAGGACATTGATTCAAAACATTCTATTTTTTTTTAAATCCACATATGGAGAAGAGAAATGCTAAGGGTGTATATATATATACACTCCTTGGACTTTGTCCTGCCGTGATCAAAACTTAAATAAGGACATGTGAGGGGACACTGATGTAGTAACACTAAATTAATAATAGAGAAAGAAATAGAGCATTTGGTTTGATGTAGTGTTAAACACACAGTGTTGAATTACTAAACTAAAGTTGACCTTGAGAATGATTCAGTTGAGATTTGGGCGATCATTCACTTTTAAGGTCATCAACTAGTTGATATAGTATTGCAGAATGAGGTGGCAACCACGTTCAGAAATCAGAATTAGTATTATACGGTGACATTTGTGTTTATCATTCTCCAAATCTCGTTCCTGCTAGCTGATAATTTGAACTTCTCGCTGCTCCTTATTCTCTCACATAATTGTTCATGAAAATAACATTAGAGAAAGAGAAATATATACAAGGGAAGAGATCAAATGGAGAGGCTAAAGCATTTTCTGAAACAACCAAGCAAATGCACAAGCAAATCAACAAAAATGAAAGTAATACATATAATGTGGATGAGAAGTCTCTGTTCAAAGCCCCAATAGACACTTATCCGTTTGAAAAAGGAAGAAAATGTGAAAAAATGCCGACTCCACAAAATACAAACTTCATATCTGGTCAAGAGAGAGCCCCCATGCAAGCCAACGCAAGCCCCACAACCAAGCCCAGCCCCATATTCCTCCCACTTGAACCTGAATTATCAGCAGAGTCTGGCTCATCAGCGGTTGATGCGGTTGAGTTAGAGTTGGACCCTGATGATGATTTCTTTGTTGCCGGTGAAGGAGCTTCAGCTGGCGATTTAGCTTCAAAAAACTCTGCGGGCAACAGCACCTTGTCCACTTGATAAATTGCCAGAGGTTTCTGCTGAGTTAGTGCATTGTTAATCTGCGTCTCAACTACCCCGGTTGACACATTAACCTGGTTGTTCTGGCCAGTGAAGTTGAGCCCGTAAACCCCACCATCTTGACCAGTAGCTTGGGTTCTAACTGGGTTGCTAACAAATTGAAGGTCGTTCAAAGAGTAGTATTTTGGCAGAACGTGGAACAAAACTAGTTGTACTTTTTTTTGCTCGTCGAGACTGTTGATTGTACCAGCTTTGAGGTTGTTAAAGGCATTATCTGTGGGAGCAAGAACGGTAAAGCCTTCGGTGGTGCTGTTGAGCTGATTTTGTATTTGGCTGCCGACTTGAGACTCTGCTAAAAGGCGAAGGAAGTAGGTGTATTGGCCATTTTTATCAAGGATTCCAGTGAAGTTTAAGGGGCCAGGGGGGGCAGGGGCGGGAGCTGTCTGTGCTAAGGCTGTAGAAGTGAAAAGTAGGAAGAGAGCAGACAGAGTGAGGGGAATGGAAGAAACAGTAGCTGAAGCCATGATTTGCTTGTGTTGGAGATGTTGTGAATGTGAAGGGGAGCCAATGGGGATTTTATGGGATAAGATGTGGGGAGTGGAACTCTGCTGGAATGAGCTGGCTAGACTCTTGAACAAGACAAAACCACTCTGTTAATGCAACAAAATAATGGGTTTAAGAAAACAGTTTAAAAAGGTTGCTGTGTGTTTCTAAACTTGTGAAATTTGATTGATTAACGGTGGTTGCTTATTGCTACTATTATTTAACGAGGCATGGTGGTTATCTCAGATGCCAACAAATAGAAAATGCTTAGCAAATCAAAGTGGACCAATCGACACTTGAGCTAATCAATCAGTCGTGTTGCTCGTCACTAATAATGTAAAATATTGTGTTAGCTGGGCTATTACAGGCTGGTGTCTCCCAAACCATACCTGGTCAGTTTATGAGTCTAGATCAAGGACTTGTGGCTGAGAGTGTTTTCATATTGAATCGTGGCTAGGAGTAGGAGTATTTTTGCATCTAGGGAGTAGTTTTCAGATAGCATTCGGGTAATTTAACAGCTAGTACTAGATCAAACTAAACCCAGATAAAAGCTAATGTTTACCAAACCTTCTTCTAGATCACCAAGGATGGTAGAAATTTGAGCTAAGCCGTCCAATCCTTGTCTTGCCCTACCTATTAATTAGTCCATGTCTGATTTCAATCATGTTTTCAAGAAGCAATGCACCCTGAATTTGGCAGCCTCGCAGAACATGGCTTGTGGGAGTAGGATATTCCATATATACGAGTAATATAATGCACAAAATATACCGTGCACAAGTGTCCAAAGGAAAGGAATTATGTTTCTTTAAACCCCATAGAGGGCAATGCTTGTCCCAATCGAATTACAGTTCGAATTTCCCATCCTATAGTGTCGGCTGGATGTGACTGCTACCCTGCTACCCTAATGCAAATATCTATAACATAATATAAAAGGAAGACCCAAATGAGCTTTCAAGTTGAACCACATTATGACCTTCTTTGAATGACAGTGGCTAAATATTATTTTTAAATATTATGATTTTTATGTACAAAGGATTTTCAAGGGTTGACATGTGGCATTGTAATTTGTTTCTGTATGGATGATATTTTGGAGTTTCAGTCAAGAGACTGGTATCATTCGAGAATTTGTGTATAAATTAGGAATTTTTTTTATTTGTAAAGGAAGGGTTTCTTGGGTTTTTGATTGAAAGAGAAGGGGCATTTCAAGTTTTTCCCTACCATCTAGAAGCTTCCCTTCCTCTTTCTATCACTTTGGTTTTATTGTTTGTTTCATACATATCTTTCACTCTCCCATTCTTATTTTTCATTCTCACGTTTCTCTCATCTGTTCTTTTTTTCTTTCTATTCGCCTTTTCCTCTCTCATGTTTGGTTTTCTACTATTTTTTTCTTATTTTCTTTCTCTCTACCTCTTTGGTTTGCTTCACTATGGTATTTTGGTTTCTTCTCTTCGATTGTGGCGTCTCTTCTGTTCTTTTATCCATTATTTTCTATTGATTTGGATTTGTTACATTTTTTGAGTTGTGCAGTCTTTTTACTTTTTCAACCGGTTCAGATTTTCAAATCTTTTGGTTTGGATGTGTTTTCCCTATATTTGTGTTGGTTTCAATTCCTTGCATTTTTCTTGGTTTTTGTATCTGTTTTATACATTTTGGGTTCTTCAGGTGGTTTAAGTTTTGAGATTGTTTGATTTTGGTGTCTTTCTTTGATGTCTCTTTGGTTTTGTCGCCTCTTTCGTTTTTACATTTCTCCGGCACTGTTTGGTTAGAGTTTTAAGCCTTGCAAATGTTTTACATTTGTGGATTTGTTTTTTTCTTTGGATATTTTAGTTTTATTACTCATAAATTTTTTAGTGATTTTTTATTAACATGTGTGGGTTAGATTCGGTGCATTTTGGTTGTTGTTATCAGACTTTGGTGCCTTCTTTAGCAGTGACAAGTTTCAGTATATCCCTATTTTGTCTTTTCATTTCTCAATATTTTGATTCTTTCATAACGATGTAAATGGTTTCATGTTTCTCTTATTTTTTTTCTCTGTTTTTATGTTTATTCTGATTTATAGTTACTGATTATGCTTACATTTTTTGTGGCATACAGGTGAACGATTTTAGCATCTATAGTTTTATGCATTTTTTTTACCCTGAGTTTTTTCATTTTAACCTCTTCATGCATGTGTATTTACAGAGTTTTGCTCTTCATGGGAATTTCATAAATGAAATCAAGACTCAATCATTAAAGCCACCACTTATAGTGTCAACAAGTAAGCATTATTGCATTTACTTGATTACTGTTTTATTAAATGTTTAAATTTAAAATTTAAGTAAGATGAATTAGTTCAGCTGTGGAATATTCATACTGAAATATGCATTTTGATATTCATTCGAGTTGGTGGTCACCAAAATGAAGTTTTGGGTATGGTAGCTACAAACTATACTTAAGTTGTTATAAAAATTCTTCTTTTGATTTATTAGTTTTTTATTCCAATTAGATAAAAAAAATTATCTTGGTTATAATCAATGTATCACTTTTCTTTGAAATATTTCAACTCTTTTTCTATTTCATGTGTTCTTATAAACATGGAGGAAGAACAAGGGGACGTTATTGAAAGAACGACAAATGTTGCAATCTCAAGCTATCGCCTAGGTTTATTTCATTAAGAATTTGTTGAACATTCTCTGAGGATGATGGGAAATCGTTGTGATTAAAGCTGAAGCAGGGGTGATGTGATTCATTTTGCACTATTTTACTTCTTTGTTGTCTAATGTTTTTAACACTTACAGTAAAATTTGTGAGTAATTAGTGATGAATTTTTTCACCTTTTCCTTTCCTCTCTTTTTGTAGCTGGTATTTGCTGATGTAATTCAGATTTGAATTTTTTTTGTCATGATAATTATCATTATTTGTCTCATTGAGAGATTAAATTTGTTGTTGTGATTTTTTTTTTTTTCAGTTTCATAACATATATGTTATAAACCATAATATTTGTTATATTTTATAAGATATTGGCTAGACCAAGACCGTTCTCAATCAAAAGGGGTTTATATTTATTTTGCATCATGGTTGGATCACAGTATTGGAGTTAATGATGTGAAAAAAAATTAATTATTTTTTTCTATTTATTGATGCAATAAACTCAATGTTAAGTTTCAAAATTGAATTTTCATACTTTCTAGTTATGACAAAGCCAACTTAGCTTTTCTACAAAAACTAATAATGTTGTGAAATCAATCACAACATACAATGATGCAACAATTGGGACAGAATTAGAATTTAACATGATTTTACATTATCATTAATTTCCTTGCAAAAGAAAAGGCAATGATGATGAAAACTTGATTTTTTATAAATATAATTTTTTTTATTTTTTAGAATAATATTAAGTTTATTATAAGATTTTTTTATTTTGACTAAAAATTAAATATTAAAACAATTTGTGTTGTATTTTTCTGTTTTACAAAATTTTTTACACCAATTATTTAAAAAATATTTATAGACCCGCAACAAAGCGTGGTGTTTTTTCTAGTGCTTTCTAATAGTGGAAACCTATGATCAATTGCAGGCTAAATTTTCACCAAAAAATATATGATTAAAACACATAAAAGTTTTGGCACTATACAAAATATTTTGTGCTATTGAGGTTTAATAAAGTTACTGAATAAAAGACCACGTTTTGTTACAAGAGGTAGATTTTCACATACACATAAAAGAAGATAAACTTTTATATTTGATGAGTAAAATTACTTTAAATTACAAATATTTTTAAAATATTCAAATATCTGTTGGTGCA
Source organism: Theobroma cacao (assembly GCF_000208745.1). Classification (NCBI taxonomy): domain Eukaryota; kingdom Viridiplantae; phylum Streptophyta; class Magnoliopsida; order Malvales; family Malvaceae; genus Theobroma; species Theobroma cacao. The sequence goes on along the minus strand of NC_030851.1, from coordinate 11,888,365 downwards.
AATAAGGTTTCGATGAAATTCAACGAATCGATAAAATTGACTTCAATGTGAATCTTTTGAATAGATGCTATCTTTAAGACTTATTTCGCTTCTACCATTCGGTATGCAAAGAAAAATAATGTGAATAGTCTTAAGGATACAATGAAGTCAGCGTCTAATTTTGTCTTACACCTTATGAGAGCAGTTCGCTAGATACATTTGAAGGTTTGCAAAGTTGTTTAGCCTTAAAGCCTACTTTCTGCAGCAAGTAAATTATAAAAAATTTAGATTCTTTTGATAAATGATGGGAACTCAAGTGTTTATATTTAATTTCAAAACATAACACTTGTATTGTTATTGATTTTTCTGTTAATATTTTATTTGTTTTTGGTGTGTCAAAATGGTTGGCGACAAATACTTTATATAGGCTTGCAAGTGTCTCTTTTTCAAGGACACTACCCTTTCATCAAGGCACCTCTTTATCTTAAAAATATCTTTACATTTTGTAAAACATAATCTTTAGATAAAGATATTGTTTCAATAATCACCTTATAAAAAGACAACCATTCATTCCATAAGACATAATCTTTGAGTTATAATATGAAAAGATAACTTTTCGTATCCAAACTTTTGAGCTATGGTGTTTTTTCAATTGTTTTATATGCTTTGGATTCAAAGGTGTTTTTCCAGTGTGTCACTCTATCAAAAGACATAACTATTCAGATTATAAAACCCACCTACAATTCAATAGTCACGCTTTGTCACTCTTTGTGATATAATCTTTGAGTTAAGATAGGTTTTCATTATGTGACATAACCTTTTATTTGAAAATACACTAACAATCCTCCACACCATTTTCAAAATTTTTATATACCAACAACTTTTGCAACAAATGGAAGACACAAAAAGGTTTCTGTCAAAGAATTTTGACATGAAAGATATCGGTGTGGCAAATATTAATCTTGGTATAAGAATAATGAGAGACAATAATTGCATAACATTGTCTCAATCTCATTACATTCGGAAAAAGTAATGAAGTATGGTAAGTCAGATTCTACGCCAATGTTTATGCTTTATGATTCTAATATAAGGCTAGTACCCCAAAAACAAAAGGCAATAATACAAAATGAATATGCTAGGTGATTTGATGTCTAATGTATGCAATGATGTATACAAGGTCAGATATTGCATTTGTGGTTGAGATGCTAAGTCGATTTACAAGTAATTCAAGTAGAGAACGTTGGTATATTGTTCATAAAGTTTTAAAGTACTTAAAGAATAAAATGAATTGTGGCATTTGTTATTTAGGTTTTCCTTCGATTTTATAAGGGTATAAAGATGCTAGTTAGAACTCAAATAGAATGGATCATACCTCTACGACTGGTTGGATTTTTACAATTGGTGGGGGTGTTGTTTTTTTTAGTTTTAAGAAACAATCTTATCAAGTGAACTATACCATGACAGCTGAATTTATACCCTTAGCATTTGCCACCCAAGAAATGGAATGGTTGAAAGATTTATTTTACGAAATTCCATTATGGCTTGAACCAATAACACCAATCTTGATACATTGTGACAATGAAGCAAAGGTATAAAAGGCATATAATCAAGCATACAATGGAAAGAATCAATGTATTAGACTTCGACATAGCATTATAAGACAACGAATTAGTGATGATATAGTCACTATAAGTTATGTAAGGTCTTGTGAAAATTTAACAGATTCATTTACTAAAAGTTTGAAAAAAGACTTGGTAATAAAGACCTCAAAAGGGATGGTCTCAAGCCTATCAACTAAATCTCCAATGGTGGGAGCTCACCGTGATGCTTACGACCAATCTACAAGTCTTGGGTACTGACTATTCTACCACATGGTGATTGCAAGTACTAATTTATATTTTCCATCCCGAGGTAAATAAAGCTTGGTTCCCGTAATGTGTAAGATAAAGTTTAACAAAAGTTCTTAATAAACCCATAACATGTATAGGGAATCTTATGCATAAATGACAATATCCCGTAGATTTGAACCTTCACTTAATGAGTATGGTTGGTTCTAGCTTGAATTGAGTGGTTGACGCATTGAACCATCGATTCTTCATTTGACTAGTCAGGCCACTAAACACACATAAGCTTCTTTGCTCACTTTGTATCTAGTTTTGCCAACACATTTTTTATGACTTTGTATTTTGCATCCATTCATGAGTACTATTGGAGTTAAGCCTTTAACTCCTAGAAGTGGCCACACTTCCATTCACATAGGTAACCCCCATTGAAAGTATTCCGTAATTATAATACTTCAACGTACCAAAAATTAACATGTCATCCACATATACACAAATGATGACACTTGGAACTTACTATAGACACATTTGTCAGATTGATTGATATTGTAGCCATCAGCTAACACAATCTTATCAAACTTTGATGCCATTGTTTAAGTGCTTGTTTTAATCCATATAAGGATTTTACAAGCTTACACGTATTCTTTTTTTTCTCAATTGATACTATTGTACTTTAATGTACAATTGAAATGTCAAATTAATACATCAAGGTATATGTTCACACAAGCACCATTGAAACTTTATTATACAATAAGAATGCCTTGTCAAAAATATTGAATATTTATGTTGCACCATTGTGCCTTCGATGATAAAATAGGAATGCACCATATATGAATATGTTAAATTTACATATTGACACAATTATACCTTCATATATAATAGGAATGCCACATGCCTATCTATCACATAGACCTTTATTGTATTTACATATTGGCATCATTATACCTTAATGTATAATAAGAATGCCACATGTTCATGCCTTGTGTCTTCCATCACATGGACCTTTATCAACTTAAGATGGTTTACTTTAGGATCTATATCCTTCTCATCTTGTTTGTGACTTCATCTTAGTTGCAACAAGCTTTTTTCACTCGAAGATGATTATTAAGGTCCTCAAAATAGATTTTTTTATGTTTAAGAGTTTTCTTAGTGTCTCTCCATGATGGGAGAAGTATGTCAATTATAAAAAATACAATCATAACCTTATCCATATCAAGATCATATATGAATATAACAAAAATTTTCTTTCCAACCAATATACGTTTTTTTTTGCATATCAAATACAGTATCATGCATATTTATATCAAAGTAAGAAAAAAAAAACTTATCTTATAATTCGATGTAGAACCATTTTGCCACAAATGAATCTCATCTTCAGATTCTTCGACAAAGCGATCTAACTTGACAATGTTGGTAACCATCTTTTTTAGTGAAGTTATTTTGAGTTCCAACACCATGAAAAATAAATCTTAAAATTGTTGGTGCAAATGGTGTTTCAATAAAATTCAAGGAACTAGCAAAATTGACTTCAAAGCAAGCTTTTTCAATAGACACTATCTTCAAGACTTATTTCACCCCCACCACTCGATATGTAAAGGAGAATAATGTGAATAGCTTTAGGAATACAATGAAGCCAATGTCTAACTTCATCTTGCACTTTATGAGAGTAGATCGCTAAATACACTAGAGGGTTTGCAAAGTAGTTCTCCTTAAAGTCTATTTTTTACAACAAGTAGATTATAAGGAATTTGGATTCCTTTGATAGAGCATGGGAACTCAAGTGTTTATGTTTAATTTTAGAACATAACACTTGTACTGCTCTTAATTTTTCTATCAATATTTTATTTGTTTTGGTGTGTCAAAATGGTTGGCAGCAAGTCCTTTATAGGCTTGTAAATGTCTCTTCTTCAAAGACAAAACCCTTTCATCAAGGCAACTATTTATTTTAAAGATACCTTTGCATTTTGTAAGACATAATCCTTGGATAAAGGTATTGTTTCAATAATCACTTTATAAAAGGACAAGCATTTATTGCATAAAACATAATCTTTGAGCTATAATATGAAAAAATAACTTTTCTTATCCAAACTTTTGAGCTATGGTGTTTTTCCAATTGTTTTATATTCTTTGGATTCAAAGGTGTTTTTCCAATATGTCACTTTACCAAGAGACATAACTATTCACGTTAAAAACCCACCTATAATCCAATAGTCACACTACATCACTCTTTGTGACGTAACCTTTGAGTTAAGATAGATTTTCATTATGTGACATAATCTTTTATTTTGAAAATATACCAACAAGATCAAAGAAAAAAGAAAATGAGAAAAAATAATAATAATAAATATATAAACTTCATATTATTTTTCATACTTTTTTCCCTTCTTTCTCTACATTATATTCCTCCTTCTTTCCCAAATTAAAATGAAAAGTTATTTTACTTAATTTTAAATAACTAGTTACTTAAGTTCTCTAAGTAAAAACTAAAGAACAAATATAAAATAAAAGACAAATTACAAAATCATAAACCAAATTACAAAAGAGGTAAGTAAAGTCCAAAAAAGTTTATCCAAAGTATACTATTTTTTAGTCCAAAACTATCTTTTCTTTTCTAAAGTACATAACGCTTGAAATTGTTCTTCATTTTTCTTTTGCTTTTTTTTTCTCTTTTCTTCCTTTTTTCTTTCTTTTCTTTTTTTATGACACCCCAAGGCAAGAAAATTGATCCCAATAAAAGACAAGAGTGAAGTAGCTACTAGAAGTACTTAGAACCGACCACCCAAGGCATGCTGTCTTGAAAGATCGACCCCCCGAAACTGAAGAGGTCAATCCCAAGAAGACATTGAAGAGAAGTGAAGCTATTGAAGCCTTGAAGGATCGACCCCCACGATGTTAAGGTCTATCCATGAAAAGAAAGAAAGAAATTGTCCAAGCCATGTGTGATTAGAATCAAACCCCACATTTAAATGCTCGATTCTTCAGTTATATTTAAGGACAATTTTGAAGCAAAGATCAACCCCTAAACTACTAGAATCAATCTTAGAGTCATGGCAAACTAGCATTTAACGCTTTAATGGCTAGTTTCTGCCTCAAATTTCTCCTAATGGCTCAAATTGATTGTGAAATTATAAAAGGAAGCTTCCTACCTATTTTGAAGAAGAAGAAGACTCTTAAAAAGATCTCCACACTTGAGTAAAGCTTCAAGTTCATTTATTCACTTCTCAATGAGCATCAAAATTCTTTCTTCAAGCATTTATTGTGCAGAATTTTTTGCTATCTTTATACTTATCTTTTTCAAGCTTGAACCGTTGTAGCTCATCAACCTTTAAAAGGCATTTTTAGCTTTTTACTCTTCATTTATTGTAAATTCTTGAGGTATACTCTAACCATTAAAAGGTAGTATTCTGTGGTTATACCTTAACTAAAGTAAAAGGTAGAGAGGTTATAGTCTCATTCTTAAAAAAGTACTATAATGAGAGTTATGCTTGAATCTTGAAATAGCATTTTCATAGTGGATTTTAAATTTCTTAATGAGATAAGGGAAAGGACGTAGGCAAGGAAGCTGAACCTCTATATAAATCTTGTGTTCTTGATTTCCATCTCTTTTAGTTTTTATTGTTTCAATCTTGTTTCAAAAAGAAAATTTATTTGATTTAAAAATTGCCAAAATTTTCAAAGAGTCCAATTCACCCATTTTTTGGATTTTTACATTTGAGCTTATTGCACTAACATAATTAATAGACTTTTCTAACATTATTAAAAAATCCATCGTCAATACTTCCTTATCTAATCTCAAATTTAGTCTTAAACGTTTTGAAATAACTTAAAAAGATGATAAATAGAGTAGAAATGAGAGAGAAAAGAGATACTAGAATAGAGAGAGAAAATGAAAAAAAGTTTGAAGGGTTTAGGGTATTATTTTATTTATGAAAAGACTATTTTACCATTTTTTTTTTCAAATCCACAACGTAGGTATCAATACTTTCAGTATAAGTATCGATATTGTTCCTTTCTAGGTAAAGGTATCAATATTTGTTATTAAGAAGCTTTTCTGGGTTTCAAGTATTGATACCTCTTTCAAAGATATTGATAGTTACAACACAAAATGCTATTTTCTGAGTTTGACACCAAGTCATTTGACCCTCTCAAGGTCATATCTCTCAAATAAATTTATTAATTCAATAAAACATGCATTTTTGTTGTTGCATCTTGAACAAAATAAGCTTCAAGGAGTTTTTTTGGATTTTCCATATCAACAGTCTCTTTAGGTAATTCATCAACTATATCTAGAAAAGAAATGAGAAGCACATGTGGCTTGACTTGTGGTCGTGTAGATACTTCCTCCTCTTGCTTAATTTCTTTATCTTGAACTTGATTGCTAGAAGTATTTCTTTGATCTATTTTATCTCTATTATCATGAAGTCTATTATTGATGGCACTAGCTAGTTAACCACTTGTGTCTCAAGATTTTTGATTAATGCTGCTTGACTTTGAACGATGGCATCAGTCTTCGCCATGAAGGTATCAGTCTTTGTCATGAATTGGATGAACATATCCTCTATTGAAGGCTTATTCTCAAGCATAGGGGCTCTAACTTGTGACTGAAAACCATTATGGAAAACAAGCTGTGATGAATATTTGTGACCTTAATCATTACTCAATGAAAAATATAGGTGATTGCACCATGAGTTGTAGCTATTGAAGTATGAATTGTTTTGCTGCCCATTGAAGTTTCCATCAAATTGCATTGATTCATAATATGCTGGACAGCAATCACTTGAATGCCTATCTCCACAAAGTTTGCTTGTCACAAAAGCTCTCTAAAAAACACCAACACCACAAGTGTCAATTTTTTGAGACAAAGCATATACAAAGCGGTCAAAGCATTGATAGCTAATTCATAATCACTAGCAACCCTTCAGGGCTCCAATTGTTTAGATAGCCACTAATAATTATAATAATTCATCACCTTAACCAAAAGTATTTGAAAACAAAGAAAAAGAAAAGCAAAATCTAAAATAAGATCAGGAATGCTTGGTATTAATATTAACAAGAAAGAATTAAAAATCAATTCCCCGACAACGGCACCAAAAACTTGTTGTTGATTTTTCATGCAAGTACACGTATTGCAAACAAGTAATATAGTAATGAAGTAGAGTATTGTTCCCATAGAGAATTGTTTTAATTCTTGTTTGCTAACTACTAAAATTAACATACCCTAATCTTATCCAAACAATTAAATTTAAAATTATTAAAATAAAAATTAAAACTAATAAATTGAAACTAAAATTAAATAGTAAATTTATTTTATAAAACTCACTTAACTACTAGACCTAAGATTATGATATCCCTTAATACTTCCTCTAAATATTGTCTCTCTCTTTCAATTTAGTTTAATGGATTAAGTTGTTAACCTAGAGTCTTAAATTATTTACGAGTCTCTATTGAATTTCTCATAAAAATATTTTTCTAAATTAACTTACAATATGTTTATACAAATTAAACTGAAGAAAGATTCATCAAGTTCGTATTCTAATCCTGACTACGTATGGCTTATAGGTGTATGTCTATCCTATATGCAAATTAAACTACATAATCAATTAAATGTATTTGATCATACGCTATTCCATACAAAGTCTTCGTAAATCTCCTTCATCAAGGTTTAACTTAGGTTTCCAATTTAATCTATTTGGTGGCCAATCAACTAGAAGCATTAAGAATATAATAGAATAAAAAACTTAAAACCATCAAACATAAGTAGAAGAGAGATAAATAATTCAGATTATGTATTAAGTTTAATCATAATCTTAGATAAATTATTTAGTTCATCACACAGCATTATCAAATTAAGTTAAATCATCAAAATCAAAACCAAGAAAATAAAAGAACAACAAAAAGATAAAAAAAAAAAACCCAATAATTGCAATCTTAATCTCCAAGTCTTCTTGAATCCCTCAATTTCTTCTCAACTTCAATGAGACATTTTTCAATGATTTTTTGTAGCTAAATCTTAACTCTATATCTAGTGTTTCATGTCTCCAAAAGTTCTTCAAAATGTTGCTTTTATAAGGATTAGAAGCTGGGCCAAGTTAGGTATAGAAAAAAGTCAAGTCTAACTAGGATTTCCTTATCAGATTATTTGATCCATGGCCTATCTCTAGGATTGCTACAGTGTGTCAACTTTAACAAAGTTTTTTTACCACCTTCCTAATAGAGCTGGGCAAAGTGGGAAATATAAAAGTTATAGCTTTTTCTCTTAGATTTACAATGGTTGAAGGATGACCTCATTTGGAGTTTTGTAAAGAAAGTTATGATTGAAATACTGAGACATATGCAGTAGAAGTCTGCACCTCAACATTTCTCTCCTTCTTCCATTATAAGTCCTTTTTCAATAAACACCTATAGAAACACAAATAAATTAATAACAACCTATCTTAAGCACATGAACACCAATTTAAGCATAAATTTAACTAAGATTAGATTGACTCACTTAATTAACTAACTTAAAATAATTAGATAAAACCTAAGTAATTTCTATGCATTACCGTAAAAACTTAACCAATTTATTATAAAAATTAAGACCAAATAACTCTACATCATAAAGTTATCAATTTCTAAATTGTAAATATTTAAATATCTCATACGAAAAACATTAATTAATAACTCACCAAGTTAAGTTATAAAATATAGCTTAAAGTGGATGTGAGTGGGATTGAGACACAAAAGGTATTTGATAAGGTTTTGATATATTTGGCATGACAAGCGCCACCAATCTTGGATTTCGTAGACAAAAGGGAAGGAAAACAACGAATGTGCCAAAGAGTTTCCTATTACAAATTCTTGTTGAAGACTTTGTCACCAAGTTTGTCATACATGAAATAGTTACTTCCAATGTGACTGATTATGTAAAGAAAGAAAATCTGAATGAGAAAAAGAAAAGTTTTAGCACAAGCCAAAAAAATAGAAGAGCTCAAAATTTCATTTACTCTTGGAAACGAATTTGTATTTAATGCAGTGTTAGAAATAGAAGAATCTGAAAACTAGTGATATATCAAGTTAAGTTTTTTTTTCCTCTCCCCCTTAAGTTTTAGTTAGAGATTAAATATTTTGGCTATAATTTGTTATCTCGAGAGATCAAGTGGAATATACAGTAAAATTTTTTTGCAATATATATACTCAATCTTATTCTACGCAACTAATTGTTGTATTTGTTAATAGAAGATGGATCCAAACCAAGCCAAATTGAATTGAGCTTGTGAGCTGATTGGATGAAATTGAGTTGGTTCTTAGTTGGTTAGGTTTACTTTTTTGGCTTTTTAATTTTAATGCTATACTCGTGCAATTTTTGTACTATAGTTTTGGACTTTACTGCTTAAAAAAAGTTACATTTCTATCTTCAATTCAAAGTTGAAGTTTCATAGTGTATCAAGAAGATGAAATGTTCCTAACAAGATATGCTACTCCATTGTAAGAATTTGACAATAATATGATACTTGTTAGTAGTAATTACAGAGAGGTTAATACTTTTATTGAAGAGGAAGAAAATGATATGGATGATGAAGAAGATAAAAGAGTTCAAGGAGAAGAAGAAAAGGTAGAGGAAGATGAAAATAATGGTGATGATATTATAATTGTGATTGTTATAATGTATTTCATTTTGTGATGGATGTTATTGCAACTATTAAAGTTAGAGGCAATGGATAGACTAGTGACATTTTCGAGCTTTTCAACTGCACCAAAAGTAATCAATGGGTCATGATAAAATTATGGAAAACAAACATAAACTATTTGTATTATTTATTTATAATATATTTGTATATTTATAAATATAATTCTATAATTTGTTTTTATAAAATTATAATTTTTTATTTCATATTTTACCCTAGCAATGAATTCCAAATCAATCAAAATAACAATAACAAAACAAAATACAAATCACTTTTATTTTACAAAAAAATGTCTTTGTAGTTTCGACGAAATTATAGACGAATTTTGGCATCATTACTAACAAGATTGAAACTCAATATCATTGGATTCAATTAGTATTTTTGATCAAATTGAAATATATTATTAACAAAATTTACTTCTTTTATCAATGAAATTTGCTTCATTTATTGACAAATTTTTCCACTTTTGCAAAGGTCGTTTTTGTTGCCATTCAGTCGGTGTTTCATCGACAAATACGTAAGAAATCTATCAATAACTTTGTCAAGTTATCAACTATTTTTTTTTTTACCAATCGACAAATGTCATTGCTATTTGAATGTATCTACAATCGCTTTCTTGACTAATTTACTGACAAAAAATGCCGTTGAAAATCTGTGAGTAACTTGGAAAAACCATAATATTTGTAGTGAATGAAGCAGAAGAATTAATACTAGTTAAATAATTGGTTCTTATAGCTGGAGCTCGAGTATGAAAGTTTCACCTTAAAATACATTAAAAAATGTGTTGAGGTTCATGGTGTTCTGGTCCATGGCAGTTTTATAACACGTTTTACAATATTGCCAGTGTATGGGGTGAGTTTGCATTTTTAGATGATAAAAAGATCAGTTGTGATAATTTGGATTATGGTGTTACGCAAATTGTTTATGATAAAGAAGGATGTTTGGATGAAGTGATTGAATTGGAGATAGCTAATAAAATTTTTTCCTTGCTTTTTCCTGCTATCTTGAAAAGTATTTATTATTTTTTTATATTTAGGGAAAGGGGATTCGAACTCTACTCTTTTTTAGAAAGAAATTATGCACTAAGCAATGAGTCAAATGCTTAAGCGCAAGTAGTGGTTACTCATATTAAAACTCTTCTTAATGACATTATTCAATACGTGTATTAAAATCTATTCTTAAGTAATCGTCACTTCTAACATCATATATAGAGCCTTCACAATTCATTAGAGGGACTTCACTTTTCTAAGGCTTCTCTCTAATTCTCATTTATTTTCTCATTCTCTACCTATTCTCTTCCACCTACCAGGATACTCAATACTTCAGGAACTACTCCGATCTTCCTCTTTACCGTTTCTGATACATCTTTTACTTGTTTACAATGCTTTCTCTCCCTATTACACGAACTCCCTTTGCACCCTTAAAGTCTTGTATAGAAATCCTTAAAAGAGAAAACCCTATAAGCCACTGATTCACATAAATTGGTGAAAACTATTCACAAGACTTATATTTTGTTTATTTAGTAGAGAAAAAGTTCAAGAACTTAGGCTGATGCTAAAAGAGCAAATACTGTTCATTTATGTACAACGCCTTCTTGTTGCTGGAACTTTAATTGAGCATTTTGTAAATGAAGTTGTGTTATTAATAAGAATGAAAGAATTAGAAAGCTTGCTAGTTTGGCTGATTTATTTGTTGTATGCAAACACATCTCATCAACATGTGTGGAATTTGTTAACTTCTCAATATTCACGAGTTTCATAGTAACTCTTTGGGTCAAACAGGTTTGCGACATGAAAATTTTAACTTAAAATTGTTAATCTTGCTGTTTGATATGCAGCACTTTAGCACATTTCTTAGCGCTCTATAGCAACCATAACTGAACATTACTTTCCAGCAATAACAAGAGCATGTTCTTTTTCTTGCATGAACAAAGTAAATAATTGTTTTGTCCCTTGGTTGTAATTTCACCCATTTGATCTTTGCCCGTTCTCTTATTATACTAGATCTTTGAATTAAATCACAACTGCATATAGAGATCACCACCAACTATGCACTCAAAAGAACAAGATCTAGCTTTGGAAACTCTCATAGCTTATTTGATTCTTGTGCCATTATATGGCATCAATCTTCTTTTTTTGTAAACAATATCGGTAATCAATCTCTTTTTCATCAAATTTTCTTATTTCATCTTTTTCCTACTTCTAGAATTGATATCAATTTCAAAAACACAAGCTCTTATTATTCCATCTTTCAAAAAATCTTGACAAATCCAACCCTGAAGACAGATATTTTATTAAAAGCATTAACTCCATTAGAAACCATGTCATACTTTGGACAATAAACAAGATTTCATGATTTGCAAATGTATTTAATATTATTAGGGACTACCAGGCACTCCTTAGGAAGGAAAACACCTCATCCAAGGACAAAGGGAAAGGGTGAAGGTTTTAAATTTTTTTTATTTATATATATATAATTAAAAATATCTAGATTTGCCACCCTTATACATATCAAATGTGTTGTTTTGAAGTAGTGATAAGAAACTTAATGGGGCCTGGTTCAATTTTTTTTAAGTCTAAATTTTGGAATTTTTTTTTCTTTTTCTTTTTCTTTTTACTCTATCCTTTATAAATATACTAAACTTTTTTTTTCTTTTTAACTTTTTTTCCTTTGAAAGCTTGGAATTAGTTTTCTTTTCCTTTTTTTTTTCTCTTTTTTTCCTTTTTTCTTTCTTTTTCTTTTTTTCTCTCTTTTATAAATATACTAAACTTCTTTTTTCTTCTCAACATTTTTTCTTTTCAACTTTTGTTCCTCTGAAAGCTTGGAATTATTTTTCTTTTCTTTTCTTTCTTTTTTTTTCCTTTTTCTTTTTTTTTCTCTTTTATGAATATACTAAACCTTTTTTTTTCTTTTCAACTTTTTTCAACCTTTTCTTCTTTTCAATTTTTTTCCTTTGAAGCATGAAATCACATTGAACACAACTTTTTTTCACGTCAAGCACAATTTACGATGCTTAATGTGAAAATCTAATGTTAATTTTTCTCTCTCCTTTATGTCTATTACGATACTTAGTGTGAATATCTAATGTTAATTTTTTTTTCTGTTTTATGTCTATTTATATTGATGAATCTGAAAACTTATATAAATTCAAATTGTTAGTGAAATTTTATGTTACAATTTAATTTTATATCAAAAGTGATTAATTTTTTTCTCATAATCGAATCATTGACTCGATTCATAACCTAACCCATGATCTTGTATAATTACTGTTTAGCTACTCTTCATACAAAATCTTGGATCCACCACTATCTTGATCCTTTTCGGTGAAAAAAAAAAACTTGTTGAACATAAGCTCTCTTGAACTTTTTGAAGCAATAGAATTGTTGGAGACAAAGTAAAAACAGATTAAAGCATTGCAGCAAAAGCAAAATGCAGCCGTTACAAGTTATGACTCCTAATGTTTTTCGTCATCCATTAAATAACAAAAAAAAACTAGAACTTGGCATGAAAAGAGAAAGTGGGCACCAATGGGGCACAAATAGCGAGCATGAGATTTCTATTCTTTCTAAACCAGGGTTTGTTTTTGGAGGTTGATAACCAAGTTTTAAACGCAAAAACTTACACTCAAAATTAGAGAAAAAATATAATATTATTCAATAATTCAAAAGAAATAAGTTGTCTAATAATTAAGTCTAAAGGTATTATTTATAATAGTCTAATCCTACTTAGCCTAAACTTAGAGTGTAAGTAAAGTAAACTAAAATAAAGAAGTATTCTACTTTGGACTTCCTTGGAGTACAAGAAAATTAAATTTTTAAAGCTATGCTTACTTGTCGTCCAAGTAAATTAAAATAAAAAGAAAATTTCTATTATTCCTATAATTCTTAATAAATTTCCTAACTAAAAAGAAAAATACTAAATATTATTACTTGTTAGACTGTCTACGTCATCTGAAAGTTTCACCTTAAAATACAATAAAAAATGTGTTGAGGTTCATAGTGTTTTTGTCTATGGCGATATTATAACACATTTTACAACATTGCTAGTGTGTGGGGTGAGTTAGTATCTTTAGATGATAAAAAGATCAATTGTGATAATCTGTATTATAGTGTTATGGAAATTGTTTATGATAAACAAAAAAGGATGTTGGGATGAAGTGCTTGAATTGGAGATGGCAAATAAAGTTTTCTAGATTTGGGTGCAAGAAATTTCAGTGTTTGAAAGGGAAAAGGGTGAAGGAAAATATGAAGGGGAGTGTAATCCCACATGCAAATCTAGGACCAAATTTGTCATAGAGACCATGCTTCACCCTGGAGGTGGAAGAAGAAGCTGAAGTGGCAAATAGACTTAAGTAAGAACTCATTGATAAGGGGTGAAAGATGACGTGGAAAGAGGATTATGGGACTTGAATTCTAGCAATAACAAATATTTGGTAAATCAAATAGCAAATCTTAAAAGGGAGACTATTGTTTCTAAAAATTTAAATTGGCTAATAATTGTGTCCGAAGGTGTGAAAATCGATCAAGAGTAAAATACCCCCACCCTCTTAAGTTTTGGTTGAAATTCTAAACGGGTCTAATAGTTTACAAATGGACACTTCACCTTAAAAATGCAAACATCATTAACAGAAATTATAAAAAGATAAAAATACCATTTTTATTAATTTTAAAAATTATTATTATATTTTTGAAAAAAAATAAAACAGATCGGTGCTCCCCAATGGAGGTTAGCACCAGCCGATGGTCTCAAAGGAAGGGAGCATCGGTGCTCCCTTAGGGAGCCTAATCAAGGCTCCCTAGATGATGAGCTTTTTTTTTTAATTGATAAAAAATAAATAATAATAATAATAATTATAAAAATTAATTAAGGATAAAATTATCTTTTTATCTTTATTATCTTAGTAAATTGATAGAATTACTAACGGTTGACTAACGGCTTGACCTACGTGTCTAACAAAAAATATATTTTTAGAATAGAATTTTTATTTTAAAAATTAATAAATTTTTATATAATTTTAATCAAAATTTAAGAAGTAAAGATATTTTACCCATCCATTAAATTCTTAAAACCTACAAAAGGAAAAGGAAGAAGTAGAACATGTCATGTAAAAACATGGGCTAGAAAAGGATGAATCCGGACAGGATGGGCTAGATCAAGTCATGAGCAATGATTCAATGGCATTGGGCTTCGACGATAATGAACCCGTGGAAGTCATTGAGTCAACGTCAAGACCGCATCGATCGGGTGACATAGCTGTTAAACGGAAAATACTTTTAGCAAATCTTCCTCTTCTAGCAAAGATGAGTAATTGAAAATCTAGCCTCTTGAATGAAATTGAGCAGTAATCGAGGAAAGGAAAAGCGTCAATGTTGAAGCATAAGGGTCGAGTTGGAAAAAATCGAAGAATCTGGTAATTGAAGAAGACAACTAAAGAGTGGTGAACGAATCTTTATCCGATGATGATTCTAAATTCTAGTGAGGAGGTGATCATCGAAAATTAAAGAAATTGGACGGCCCAACTGAAATGAAGCGATGTCTTCAGGTAATTTAAAGGTTTTTAAGTTGTTTGTGTCTTGCTTCAAATGAGGTGGTGCAATTAGAAAGGTTGTGATTGTTGGGTTGTAGTTTCAGTTTTTGGGTTTAAGCATTATTGCTTGATATTTTTCTAAATGGATGCGGATTTTACTGGACTATTAATTGCTTAATTGCGACTTTTTGTACAAGATTTCCATGGGAATAATTTGGGGAAAGGTTCGATTTTTTTATACAAAGGTCTTGCGTTGAATGAGGCTGTTGTTTTTGTGGGTTGTTATAGTTTGTGAGTGGTTCCTTTCTTGAACATGAGATATTATCGATTAAGAAACTCGCCTTGGCTCAATAAAACAATGCGAACCTCAGGCGAGACAACGGAGTTGTTGGACTAACAACTGAATGTGTCGTTGTTAGCTGTATACTTGCTTAGCTTCGGCTAAGAGGTTCCTTTCAATGTTCAATAATGATAAATTACCTATGCTTCTAAAAATGTGAGAGAAAGGGGCAATTAATTCAGCTAATTCATCCATTTCAACTACTATTACTAATCGAGGTTCGCATGAATTATGTTCTTTATTTGACAAGAAACCCGATTGGTTGAGCCCTTTGAATTAAGAAATTGAAAGAATTTTTAGTTAGTAAGATCAACACCAACAATTCCAATGTAAACGGGACAATAAATCTGATTCAAGTGAAGTAATGTTTTATTTCTTAATCGATGAGTTCAGTCTTTTCTAGTACTATAAGACAATAGAAGTAGAGACAAGTACAAACCAACAACTGTAACAATAACATGAAAGTTAATAATAGTAGTTTTATTATTCTTATAAGAATAAAGCAAGACTCTCTTAAGGGTATACCTCAATGAGAGATCTTAAACCCATTATCGGAGTGATTTTATAGTCACTAAAACCAGCTGCCAAAAACAGCGTAGCCCACTCTTCCTCGTTCCTCTCTTTTCCAGTCACCAACACCATCATCAACATGTCAAAGAAGAGTTGCGTTTCAATGGATGCATCATTCACTTTGTGGTTCTTCTCCGTCAATACCATGTCTATTATAATTGCCTTCCCTCCCTTGCCACCTCGTGAAATTGCCTCTTTACAGCGCTTCAAAATCTTCACGCATTCTTCATCATTCCAATCGTGCAATATCCACTGTTTAATTATCATAAATAAGTGATGACCTCATCGAGTTTAATCAGTTTGAGCTACTTCATTTAATTTACAAATCTCTCTATTCTACTCCTGTGACAATATTTATAGGGAAGAATTAGATTATTAACCATTAGAAGGACAACAAGATAAGTGGAGATGAGTTTTATTTTATTAAATCTTGACCTAATTTTCTATAAAACGAGTTTAAATTCTTTTGGTTCTTCTTTATACATGTCCAGCTGGGGGTTTTTGAGGTATATGCTATATCACCTGGTTTCATTTTGACTATATGAAGGGGATGGTTAATTTCTCTATTATTTGGGCTAATTGAGCACTCGACAAAAAATTAGAGATATGTCAGATAATTTCTTGCCCTAAATACATCCTACAACTCAAACAAAAAGGTAAATACTCACAGTCCACAAGTCAAAAATAAGGCAAAATTCAAGAAATGAGCCCAACAACCCAAAATTCATCTCCCAACCACGTGCTGCCATGACAGAAAAATAACTCACATAGTGTGTTATAATGTGTTACCTATGATCACGTACATACTAAACAATATTTAGAAACTTATAAGATCATTATCGTCAAATTCATGTATGAAAATCTTGCTAATCCAATACATTAGTAAATATAGACTAGCCTTTACTTGGCCAAGTAATAATTTTGTACCAAATTTAATCTCCAAATTTTAAGAGAACAGTTTAATTTGGTTTTCTAAGCACCCTAAACCTTGCAATTAATTTGTGAGCATCAGAGGAAGTGGACGAATTTCCATGGTTTGGGAAACCAAGAAATCGAAGAGTTGGTTCGTTAAGTGATATTGAGGTAAAAATAGGTGGAGGGAGGAATAGATAAGGGAAAGGGAAGAAGAAAGGGGGAAAGAAGAAAATCAAAAAGAAATCTGGAGGAAAGGAGGAAAGGGCAACAAACATATCCTTGTCGGACAGTGATGTTAGAAATAGAAATAGCATCATCAAGGCTGAAGCCAAGGAAACTTGGAACCTTGGGAAAGCACTAGGATTAAAGGTAGTTGGAAGTGAGCAGATGTTGTTGGAGAGATTTACTACGTTGGAAGGGGTAAGGGCAGCAGCAAGGTATCATAAGAAATAAATCCAGAGATCTATAAAGAGATAATGGCGAGGAGACTGAAATTTGAGGGTTATAGAATTAGCATATGGTTTTGGGTTGCATGGAACTCGCGATGGTAAGGCGTCACACAGGCAAATGGCAGCACGGGCTTGGGTTTTATTCGTATTGAAAGCAAGGTTTGGGTGATTATGTTGAGGCTTATTTGACTGTTGTCTTTTGGATTTATTGTCAAATTTTATTTTGAATGGCTAAGAGATTGTTGAAAACTTTTTGATTTATGGAGCATGGGGATGAATGGTTGGGGATCGCCTGAAACAAGTTTTTGTTGGGGTGATTTTTAGGAGATAGCTTGTGTTGAAGCATGGGTGAGGTGGAATTAAAACACGGGGATTATTCTGCAAAGACAAGCATTGGTACTTGTCTTTGTCGAATGATTCTAGTTATCGAAAGTCCTGAGGTTCGGTTTGGTTGGTCGATGGAGCATTCTTACGCAGCTTCCTTGAATTTACTATTGTTAAAACTATTAAAGGGTTTACTTTGGTCAGCTGTTGCGTTATTTGTGTCCATATGCCTTTTGGGGTCTTTAGGATTTAGGATATCGATTTGTTGAGTCGTTGTAGGTTGGAAGTGTGTGAGCTCTGCATTGATTGGTAAATTGAGATTCAACTTTTAGAGATTCCTGCAGTTTAGAGGTGTGGTTTTGTTCAGGAAAAGGACGAGAATGGATTCGGGATTTTTTATTTTATTTTATTTTATTTGCATGGTGATTTTTAAGGTTTTCAAAAACGATAAACAAGTAATTTTGCTTTTTTATGATGATTACAATCAGCATGTTGAATGTGGTAACTGAGTGTTTTTTTGTGATGACTTGCTCTGAAATGTGTGCTGCAAAGGAAATGTTCGTTTTTATGAGTTGGATCGGATTGATTAAGATGATAGGTTCAGGGAGAAGAAACAACTAAAGCATATTTGATGAGTTTTATAGTTGTTCACGGTTTTGTTGTGTTTGGGATTGAGATAACTGTTAAGCATGTTTGCTGAGTTTTTTTTTTTATGAGATTTTGAATTGAAATTGTTTAAAGAATATTTTGTGAAGAAGTATATTTTGTTTTTGCACAAAGAGAGTGAGCAAGGTACTCCCGATAGGGATTTTTTTTATCTTGCTTTGAAGAATTATGGAATTTAGTAACCTTTCTTTTTATGAAATGCACAATTTCATGACTTATAAAAAAATATTAATTTATTATTAGCAAAAAATTAAAAAGAATTACAAGGAGAAAATAAGAATAAAGTTAGTAAAAACCTTGAGTAAAACTGCGTCTGCAGCTGGAACTGCCTCAAACATGTCTCCTCCAACATATTTTAAGTTCCCACGGTCTTGTAGGCCAGCAACAACACGAGGAAGGTCAAACACAGTGCACTCCAAGTGTGGAAATGCATCAGAAATGGCCTTGGCCACGGTACCTATGCCACCCCCAACATCCACCATCGAGTTCAATCCCTGGAACACCCCCTTACACTTGTGAATCAGTATGCTACTAACCAATCGAGCATCACTAGCCATGCCTTCATTAAAAAAATGGCTAAGCATTGGGTCATGGCCACCATAGTCCCAAAATGTCCTCCCATGCGCCGTATCAAATGGGGTCGGGTCATCATTTTGGAACCAGGCACCTAGAAAATGCCAAGGCTTTGTTAAAATGGGATCCAACATAGCCTTCAAGAAAGGTGTCACACTCAAGGGATCACCGTTGAGCAGGAGACGAGAAGCGTGGGTAAGAACATACCCTTCTTCTTGGTCGTTATTGCCTAGCTTTTGTTGCGCAAAAAAGCCCGAGTGAACTAAAATGCGCATGAGCCGATAAATGCTGCTTGCTTTGGTAGCATTGATCGGCAGTGCAGCAACCAGCTCGGTAACTGTCATGGGCTTGCCATGGTTTTGAATGACGTCGGGGATGCCTAAATCAATTGCACATTTTAGAGACATGGAGTTTATGAAGTTGAACAAGTAGTTCCAGACGTGAGCCTGAGCCTGAAGTAGCTCATGATCATTAATATGCTTCTCCCCATTCACACAGACCACATCCATCTTTATCTTGATGCATGCAAGGTCCTTCTTTTTAATTTGTTGTAAAGCATTATGGCACTCAAATATGCTATATAAAGAGTAGTGGAGATGGTCCTCTTAGACGAATTTTTGCCTACTAATATAATTTAATCAATTAAACCCATGGTCAAAAAAGGCATGCTATAATAAAAAATGTGTCTATTAAATTATCTTGTTGGGGCATGCTTGTTAAGTTCCACATCAACTAGATTCACAATATCTTTCTCCTCTAACTAAAAACGGAATTGTGTCTCTCAAGAAAAGTACTATACTAGGTTTACAGGTTTTCGACCACGAAAAAATAAAAAAAAAATTAGACATAATCAATTAAATAATTATGTGTCATTAATATTTATCATATCAATATATATGAGCTCTTAAAAATTAATAATAATAATTTTGTTACATTTATAAAAAAAATGGAGTCCATATATATATATATATATTACTTTTTTAAAGTTTTCAATAATTGAGTTTTATGAATTAATAGACACCAACTCAGTCAATGAATAAGTACTTAAATATTTATTTCATTGATTGAAATAGGATCTTCCTACTTAAAAAGAAAGACTTTAAATTTTTCTCTCTCAATTATAAAAAAAAAAAAAAAAAAACCCAGCCAATGAATGGATAAATCAACTAAAGGCAAATAGGGATATGTTATTTTTACACGCGTTTGCGTGTTTAACGTGACAGAAAAAACACTCCACCTAATAATATTTGATGTAAACACTTCTTACAAAAGCAAAAAAGTGAAGTCCAAAGAAATGACAGACCCGTGATGTGTCCCACTCACACATGGAAAACGTTATGATCCACATCACGCATTTTGGGTTGTGTTTTCCATGGAGTGGATACCGCAGCTAAAACGGCAACATTTGATTTGATTTACTACCAATAAATTGGCTACTAAATCGCTTTGATGTCTCACTTTCACATGGCCAAATCTAACGTCACCCACCTGAGCAATTTTATATTTATATTTTATTTTTCTTAATTAAGATTCTATTCAAGGATTGTTGTCTCATTTCTTTCCACCTTTCTTTTTTTCCCTTGTCCCTTCCTCCTCCTCAGGCCCTCCTTTTCCATTTTAACAACCCTTTGAGACCTTAAGCAACTACATCTACATTTATCTACACTATCTATAATCTATTTATCTATATTTATAATTTATAGTATATGTACAAATACAGATAGTGTTAAATTTTTTTTAGTTGACAGAGAACCACAGTTTCTTCATTTTATTTCTGAATTATTATTGTAGATTTCTTTTGATAAGATTTATCTGTTTTATAAATAATAATTTTAATTGCGTTTAATGATTTTCATTAAAATTATTTTTCTTAATTTTAATATTATTAAATAATTTATATAAATATTTATTATAAATATTAATAAAATTTATCCAATTTGTTAATGATAATTCTTTCTTTTTTTCCTTTATGAAAAGCTTGTTAATGATAATTCTAATTGTGTTAAATAACTTTCATTTAAAAAACCCCTAAATCAAGAACAGAATTAAAAATTTCATTTTTTATAAGCCAAATTATACAAGAACGAAATTAGATTTTATTTGAGAATTATAGTAGAATTTTGTTGTCTACGACATCAGTAGATAACGAAATTAGATTTTTCATGTTTGATTTTTTTAGTCTATTAGGTTCGATTTTCAATATATAAATTTTTTGATCAAATTGATAAAAAAATCGAATATTAAATAATCTATTTTTCAAATTATTATTATACAATTTTTTAAAATCCTTATTAAAATATTGATTGTTGGAATTTATGTGTAATTCCTTGGAAAGTTAAGATTGAATTTCCTTATGTGTTTTTTAAGTTAGTTGTTCATGAAAAATGTTGTTGAATGTTTGCTTCAGTTTGATATTTTGAAGTTTAGCTTATATTGTATGTTGCATTGAGATGTTATGTTAGATTTGCTATGCTGAAATTTATAATTTTTCATATTTATTAAGCCTCTTGGACATACTAAATTGTTACATTTAAGAATTGTTTGCCTTTAAGGTTTGAAGCTTGAGAAAAAGGACAAGTAGAAGTAGTAGACGATCATCCCACTCGCTTATGTTTTCTCTCTGTCAGCTAGGCCTGGCCTTATCTGCCTAAAACCATGCAGGGGCAGGGGAACAGGCTTGATCCCTCAACAGTCACTTTACAATTGCTTCTCATGCAAATGTACGACAAGCATAAATCAAGCACATCATATTTATAAATAACTTATAAGCAGAAAGGAACAAACTTCTAACAAGAAGAAGCATAAATACTAATGTCTCATAGAAACTGCAAACAAAAGCAGTAAAAGAGCACCCATTTGATTGTATATTAACTACAAGGATGACAAAAACAATCCACGACTTGCATGATCAAAGGGAGAAACCAATACTTTTCCCCTATACACTTTTTTCATCTATATTTAGCCTTTACCGTCCTCCCCATGGTTAGAATACTGTCAGATATAGAGCTTTCAACTTACTCTGTACATAATCCATCCATAAGCAGTTAAAGAGCACCCAGGCCCAGCATCTCTGAGACGTATTTCCATACCCAGTTTATGGTGTGATGCCCGAGCCGTCCCCTTGTTGAAAAAAGCTGCCACCAAGCAGCAATTGAAGAAGGAAAAAGAAAGAGAGTTATCGAAGATAATGACTCCCTAAGATATGTGTCTATATAGCAACTACAGCAAGCTTGATGCAGAATGACATTCGATGCCAAATGCACAACAAACTGCTCATTTATATGCCACCACAGCAAGTTGATCTTCTCAGCAAGATGACTGTTCAGAAACACTAGATCCATATTTAAGCATGTAATCTTAAATGGTCATCTAATCTTGAGCAGAACTAACATTTCTGGCATCTGCCTTCTTACTAGCCTTTGTCTTGCCCTTACCAGGAGATCTGTCATCTCCAGGAACTTCAGCCGTGAGCCTTCCCATTTTTTTCTGCAGATCAGCAAGCGAATCCTTTGAAACTTTTACTTTGGGACTCTTCTTTTCATTGGCAAGCTTTAGCTCCAGTCTATATAAAGCAAAAGCATCACAGCCATAGATCTCATATTCAAACAAGTGCCACTCATATTGGCCAGAAGGTTGTGGGTCCATGTAATATGACCTCTTCTGCCCCCCAAATTCCTTCATCACTTGCTTCCTTGATTCATGCCAACCACGTCCAGAGTAATCTGGTAATGACCTTTGCTTTCTGTTCCCGCTTTCAAATGCCCTCCTAGGCTTATCAAAGAAGAGCCACTCTCGGATTATTTCACCCTCAAGTAAAGAAAGATCAAATAGCTCTGCAATATCAAGACATTTGTTTGGTTAAAGGACAGAGAAGAACAAGAAAAAGGACAACAGGCAGCAAGGTTTTTAATTTCCAAGTAAAATATGCATGCCAGAATTCCCAAAAACAAAAGAAAGCAGGGGGCAAAATAATCAGACACTATATTTCACGTAAGAAGCTGAACCAAATCATCCCACATTATCTACTATAGCTGCAAGAAAACAAAAAAGGCAAAAGCGTATTGGCTTACCTGTAGCATTCCAAGGAGATTTCATGGTAGCAGCACCTTCACATTGAGGGATGCCAACATTTTTACCCTGTGTCTTTGCTCGAAGTGCATCAAGTAGTAAATTATCCTTTAAACTGATTCCACCAGGACGTAGAATTGGAGTCATGCCAGGGGGGTCTTCATTTAGAGCTAGAGTAGCATGAAAGCTGCTACAGTAGTCATAATACCAATCAGATCCTTGAGCAGGCCTAGTACAATCCCAGAGAGCACATTTTGGTCCCATGAAAGCAGAAGGTGGAGGAGAGATATTTGGTAGAATGTTGGGGCTAGCATCCTTCACACAATCTTCAGTACCATTGGCACCAATGAGAGGCCCATGGTCAAATTCCTGCTGTAAATCAAATGGATGATAATCCAATTGATAATTTATGTCATTACCAACCGCTGTGGTCTCCAAAGCTGAGGTAGAAACTTTACATGGATCAAATCCTTGCAAACCATGTTGTTGTAGCTCATGATTCACTAAATAATCCTGAGGTAGAAAATGTGTTTTATTGATCAGCCACTTCCAGGCAAATGACTTCACGTGAAAGATTACCAATAAACCACTGGAAGCTCACAAAAACCAACAAAACATAACCAGAAAAGAAAAAATAATGATGCCAAAATTCAACTCAAGAAAACATCATTGAATCATTTATATGTTTATCTCTTCACAGATTTATGCTTGGACTGCTAAATCAATGAGTCTTTCAAAGAAATCTACACAGTTGCATACTTTTGCTTTAAATTTCTGTTTGAGATGGGTTATACATAAAAGTCAAAAATGGAAGCATAATGATCAATTCAATTAAGTCATGTCTAATATCCAGAAATCTAAGCGAGAAGGTGTGTCCTTAAATAAGCCATCATTACTTTAAAAAGAAAATGACTATTATTAGGAGAAAGAAAATCAACATACAAGAGCTAATATCTTTAAAGATACAAATTTATGCCCTTTATGTGATGCACTTTGCACACACCGAAGTAAAAAAGTATGAGCAACACAATTAAGGAACATGCATACCAATCAAGTTCAAAGGGTACAGGTTTATCAAATGAAATTAAACTTTTGGCACCTGGACTTTGCCAATGTTCCTACTAGAGAAGGATGGCTCCACCCAGTCTTGCTTAATAAAGAAATATATTGACTAAAATCAAACATAAACTTCTGATTCAAAATTTAATTTCCTTTCTTTTCAGAGAAATAGTGTTTAACTACGGTTTTTTTTTTTTAAAGAGAGAGAGCGCTAGAAAAAGTAATAAATATTTCTCCATATTAACAATCTCCCTCAGAGATATAGCTCTCACCTCTGGAACTACTGGTAAATTACATGGATTAAGGCTTTGAACATCAGTTTCAGGCTTCAGCACTGCTGGTCCCTTTAATGGACTAGACGCATCATCTTCCTCCTCATATAGTTGCAACAATCGATTTATATCATCTGAGAATGATCCAAGACTACCACCCTACATAAAATTAATCAAACGTTACTTCATCCTTAGGCAAACAAACAATAAAATTAAAAGAAAAACAACCCAATGAGTTCACAAACAGAATTTACCCCCCATTCTATTTACAGCAAACTAGAGATTGATGCAAAAAGTTTAAGTTAGTGTTGATAAAATAAAAGATACAAACAAGTAAAGAAGTGGCGGGGGATGGTGCGCAGAGCTCGGCTTTCCACTCACGAAGACTCTGATAAACTTGCTCCTCCAGCACTGCAACATCACCAGCTCGACCTTCCTTCCTAGCGGCTTGAAGATCAGTGAACCGTTCTTGAAGATTATTGAGCCGGTTCTTGGCATTGTCCACCATCAGCTGGTGAGATGCAGATATACATTTGTTCTTTGAGTTATTCTGCATTGCGCCCTCCCCAACCCAAACCCTATTTAAACCACAATGAATGAATTCAGAAAACCTTAATATCTAAGAATTTCAACCCTTAAATCACACAATTAAAAAAAATAAAACAATGATGAAATAACTGAATGTGGACATGAGGAAATTAAAACCTTTCACCAAAGTGATCCCAAAACTAGCTACTTTCCAGTTTCCACTGTTTCAATCATCCCAAAACCCCTAATAAGAAAACAGAACAAGTAATTTCCCAGATTGAATACAAAACCCAAAACCATGAAAAAAAAAACAAATAAGATTGCAAGTTAAAGGATGGCTTAATGATAAGAAAGAAACACTGGGTTATTGATTTGATCTCCCAAAGCTTTCCCAAAAATTCCAACTTTCAACTTTAGGGTTAAAAAAAAAAAAGAACAGAACAAAAAAAACATAAGAAATAAAGAGAAAAAATACATTACCTAAAGAGTTTAAAGAGATTTGTTTGGCTGGAAGGATTAAAAGGGCTGATATTACATGCGAAGGGGAAGGGTAAGAGGAGTGAGGGTCCAGCGCATCCTCCAGATAAGCAGAAGCAGCCCCCGGCAAGAAGGAAAAAGACCGGGCAACTATTTCTAGTACCCACTTCTTGTCGTTTTCCTTTGTAGCTTTTTAACTCATTAAACTGTATAAATATGTCGGGTGAAGTTGAAAACTTCAAACTTTTACCCTCAGGATCACGTTGGGAACTTCTGTCTTAAAGAGAAGGAAACAGTGAAATTCGCCATGCTGCTAGAGTGGTGCAACAAACAATTACATGATTTATTGCTAGAGTCAATTTACATGTTTCTAATCATGAATTTACTATCTTATTTATATTAACAGGAAAATTTACAAATTATAAAATAAAGAAAATCTAACATTAAATTGTTAAATTAATATGAACTCATCTTTGGGGTTTTTAAGGATATTGGATAATAATCCTTTGATCCTTGTATCATTTGTTGGCTTCATAATAAAATCACAAAAGCAGTACCATCCAACATCCAGCCTTGATGTTTCACAGGGAGCTTTAGGCAACCGTTTAACCAATACAGGTTTGAACTGAATGGGACTTTTTCCAATTCCCAGATGGTCAAATCAAGCTAAATTCAGCAGAAGCTGAAGAATTTTCAAAACTCCAATTACGACCAAGCCCAGTGTATCATATCAGATAAATGGATACTATGTGAAGCTTTTCTTTTTTTTTATTGTTTTATTGGAGCTCGAAGGACTTCTGTGGACAGCTTGTACAGTTGGGTATCTTGCCACGTGACTTATCCCAAGCTTTTGTACACAAATTGTAGGAACAATGAAACCAAAATTCACCCACTTCGACCACTGTTGTAAATAAACTCAAGTAAATTTGTTTTCACATCAAAGCTTTGGGCTGAGCTTGATTTCTGTGATAATCAAGACGGTTGTGCTTTTCCATCTTCAGCGCCATGCGCATGCCTGAAGTTGAATAAACCAGTAAGTCCTCGTCCTCTGGCCAGTTGTTCTAGCTCTTCAATTTTGTGTTTAAGTAGCTCAACTTCTTGTGCTAAATCTTCATCTCTTTGTTTCATCGCCTAGACAGTAGATAAAGGACTAACCATTAATAAACAAGAGTATGCATTTGCCTCACTATGATGGCAACATGCATCGTTGCATGAACACAACTTTAAAAATAGTTCGTCGATAAAACTTAAATCGCTTCAAAACTCATCATTACAAGACTGAAACCACCAATGTTCAGTAATAAAAGTTGATTAACTCCAAACTTGATAAGACCTTGTTGAAAGATTTAGTCATTACCAATCGATACAATGTACTTACAGTAAACAATAAAACAAAACACCATATGAGAGAGAAAGATTTATTACAGCAGTAACCTCAATCAGAGAGAAAGAAATACCTCCAGTTCTTGTTTGCGCTGCTCCTCTTTTCTTGCTTCTGATCTGGAGCTTCTTTGCACCTCAAAAATAACAGCAGCTCCAGCAACCTAAAGAGAGAAAGAATAAGGATTATTTCAAACAGTATCAGAAATCTTACTACAATGAGCTTTGTAAGAGAAAAGTTGTCATTGAAAGAGGCTTCACCCTTATGCTTTGCATGAGAGTAAAATTCATCAGTAAACAGACTTGAGTTGAATGTATATGTCCCGTTGTTTCTATTCACCCTACAAGCCATTGGCATCTTTCTGCCTGAACTGTCTAACTTTAAATGCAATCTTCTTAGAACATTTGCCAGTGGAAAGTCACTGTACATGAACATTAACTGGATAAAATGTGAGAGCAACCTAACAGTCATCTGCCTTTTTGATGATACTCAATCAAGTTAAGGTCTTATCTACAAGCATTCAGTGCAATTGTTAAGAGTAACCAGACTAGACTTTTCTTTCTCTCTTTTTTTTTTTTTAAAATTAACCAGACTAGAATTTTCTACCATAGCGGGATGATCATAGGGGAGGAGTTGCTGGTATGTATTTACAGAGGGTTCATAATATCACTTCAAAGAGAAAATTGCTAAAGTTTTCAAAATGCATCATTAAATACTTCGAAGTATATTGCCAATAATTTTATGACGCTGTACCCAAATAATCTACTGAAACTGGAGAATGCAGTTCATATGTAGTCTGGTTCCAGTACCACACCGACCAACCTCTTCGACTTTGGCATGCATTTTTGACATCAGAACATTACGCAAACAGAAGCCTAAACCAGCGAATGAGAAATAACATCAACCTTTTTTTAAATATGAAAGGTCTAGAGCCTGTGTTATTTAATACTGACTTTTACGCAGAAAGACATTAACACAAACTATACAGAGGAATAAATGTAGTTACAGACCCGAGTACACTTGAACAAATATCAAGATCAAGAACAAGAAATTGGAACAGGAAAAGTACCGTGAATACAAAGAGCTCCCCTAGAAGATCTGCAGCAGCCTGGACTGCTTTTTCCTCATTCAAAGGGCGTATTGCAACATCAGTTGCATGACCATAAATACGTCTTTGCATTTTTGTCGTGAATTGATGATTTGCCTGATTCAGTATCAAAAACAAAATCATACAAATTTAAAATAAAAAAGAAACATTTTTTCTTTTCTTTTTTGAAAAAATTTGGTTTTATATTCTGCAAATGTGGGTAATAAAAGGCTTCTTGCTCCTTTTGGGATTGGGAAAAAAACAAATAAAATTGAACTAACTAACAAGTTCGTAGATGATAGAGAAGAAAGTTCAGAACATTTCAATCATTTTATAAAACATGTTACTATAAGTCTGAGTGAGTATAGGCAGAGTAGAACATACAAGGCGCTGCGCAGAAACAAAAAGAACATACAATGAGAGCATGTGCATGGAGACACGCATAAGCAGTCCTTCCCACTCAGGGAAGAAAGCCAACAAGAAGCACCTTTAAACTATAGGCAAGAAACTCTGTCTATAGAATGCATACCAACATCTCACCAAAGGTAGAAACTGAACATTAATGGCTGAATTGTACTAATTATCAGCCTGTCAAGCTACGAACAGGAGCTGAAGATTCCATATATTTAAATAGATGCTAATCAGATGTTAAAAGTTCAATTACGGAGCAACATAACCCCTAACAATTTAAAAAATGCATACTTAAAAATGTTTAAATTTAACTGGCAAGCAATTAGGGAGATAAGAGGCATGCTACTAATTATAACACAGAAACTTAACACAGTGTTAATATTAGATCAAAACCATAACTGGAGGGTTGGGGGACGTTAATCAGAGTTCATACAACTAGCCAATAGCAAAGCCGCCAAAAAAAAAAAAAGACACAACCCAGAATCAGCATACTGGAAACCGGTTAAAAAACAATAATAACAAAAGCTCAGTTTTGATTACAGGAAAGAAAAAGAAAAGGAGTACCTGGGCAATGTTGATGATAAATTGGCGGAACCTGGGATGTAAACCAGCCTCTTTCTTGAGACGATTAGCAATGGGTTTGCAAACGGTTTTTAGTGCAAGGGTTCCTAGCTTTACTACTGGTAGAATCATCTCATCTCCCCCTCTTCTTTCTTTTGTTCTTCTCGTGGGAGTTTCTGGATGATAAATTTAAGCTTCACCAGTCATCAGAGATCAGACACAAGCTGTTGGATGCTTTGATTCAAAGAGGGACGTAACCGTATGTAAGAATAAAGAAAAAGAGAAATAGATATAGAATAAAGATTAAAACCGTTGTTAGTGGACGTAGGGGCTTTCTGGACAGTCGATCCTTTCTGTCTTCTTCGGATCCGAGTCACTCAAGAAAAAGAAAGAAGACCGAAAATTAAACCCAAGAAAAGAAAGAAGAAAGAAATGGAGGTGAGAGCCCAACCCACAACAGCCCAGCAAGTTACCCAACACCAAGGAGCAGGATGAAGAAAGCACACTGCTGATTTGTTCCCTTTCACGTTAGCACGAGTCTTAACTACTATAAACCTCATCCAACTAGATCGCCAATATAAACACGATGAAAGCAAGAGAGTTGCTTCTTATGATAATATTCCCTCGGGCGAAGCACAAGATCAACATTGCTACTTACTCTTTTCTATGCATTTTTTTTTTAAAATTTATTAAATTTATTAATATAATAAACAGTTTACAGACGGTTTCTCTCGCTATAACAATGAAGGCTCTCTTATTAAAAAGACTTAAAAAGAGTGGCTAGCAATGAGTAGGCCTTCTGGTTTAAGTAAAATTTAATAGAAGCAAGTGTAACATCCTATCAGTGCTGAACCGAAGACCAAGAATTTGCATCAATCCAGTTGAAAGCTACAGGGCTCAGAAAAGCATCAGGAATGCCAAAGGAACTGACTAAAGCAAGCGCATGTGGTCGAAGTTCACTGCAGACTTTTGTTATTTCTCTCCTCACAGCAGCAGCATTGTCCACTGACAGGTACCCATATCGGAGAAATGCAACATCTTCAATACAAATTAAGGCATACAATGATCTCAACATACCTAGGACATCCTGCAGCAGAAGAAAGTGAAGACTAAACAACCTGGCTAATACACAAAGAGCTGCAAATATCTTGTAACACCTGAAGCATGCTTTCAAGGTTATATTGACAAACGTGCATAGTTTCTTGAATATATAGATCACTTCCATCTGCAAATAGCAGAGAATTTCACCCATCTGCGACTCACAAATATGATAGCAATTTGTTCTATTTATCTCATTTTTTGGTCATATTCATCCCACAGTATCCTGTAACTTTGCTGTGAGGGGCAGGTTCACTAAACTAGAAATGGTAATTGGCCAGCGCAGGTGAGGTTTGACTTGTTTCAGGTTTGGGTTAAACCAGGTTATAGTTAACTTTTCAAGTCAAGTTAGGTCGAGTGAGACAGGTTGTACATTTAGATCAGATTAGCCACTTTTATGATACCGTAGATAAAAATCAGGTTCTAGTAGCTTTGGTCATTTCAAGCTCAAGCCATTGACTTTTCAATTTTGATTAGCTTGGACAGGGTTTTGTTAGGGCTGGCCAAGTTAATTTAGATCAGGTTCACTTTCACCACTTCTAGATTAGACTGAATATCAAGTGGATGCTACTGCTAGATGCTCATATGAGAAACACTAACTAATTCACCTTCAACGAACCGGCAGCTAGAGTTGCTTCTGCCTCAACAAACTTTTGGAATATTGCTCGATCTGAGAAAGCTCTGCTCAAATCCTCTGCTAGCTGATAACTCTGGTTAGGAAAAGTGATTCAACAATTAGACTAAAAGGTGGAGAAAAGGATATCCATATAGATAAAACAAGTGCTTCCTCACCATAATGAAAGCATGCTCTTTACTTTCTCCCTTGGCTTGATGTTGTGAGACATCCAGGACAAAACATTTCAAAAGATCTCTCTCCCTTAAGCACAAGGCATCCATCTGACATAGGACAACAGTCAGAGATGCCCATATAATTTTATATGGAATGTTAAGAGTAGCAAAGTTGATGTTAATCTTATTTTACCTGGAATTGGCTGCATCTGAGGGTAGCACTAGTAAGCTGTGATGGAATGACAGGACAGGGTTTATTCATGTGTTCTAAGCCCAGACCCTTGAAAGCCTTGTTTTTCTTCTGAGCTGCAACATATTCAGCAAAAAGAGCCTTGCTGACCTGAGTTAAAACATGTTTAATCCATAAGTTTCACTGTTTTAAACAGAGTTCTTAATTAATAAACATAGAGTATAATACTTTTTTAATATTTATAAATATATGCCAAGAAAATAAGCAATAAACTGTTAAGTTAGACCTTGGCAGATAACATGAAGAAATTATGGTTAACCATTCCTTAGTATGTTATGAACACAAAATCCAGGAAGACAATTAAGATTAACCTACACAACTTGTTGGCCATGGCCAAGGAGGCAGATAATCATCTTGATTCTTTTAAAAATAAAAAATCCCGAAACACATAAACAGGACTCATTTCCCAATTCTGCATCTGAATGCTTTCCTTTTTCTTTGAGGTCATGTTCTCAGACAATTTACATTAGTTGTAAGCTGTAACCAGTTGTCCTTGTCAAAGAAAATTTGTCAGGAAACAAGATAAACAAGTTACCTGCTGCATCAAAATATTATTGTCCCCCTCAAAAGTGGATTGCACATCATGTTCACCTTTAAGATGACCAACACGATTCTCAGTCTTTAATCCTTGTCCTCCACAAGCTTCACGACATTCCTGAAGTATTCAACAATTGAACCTCTGTAATGACACTTACTGTGAATATATTCAACTAAATCCACAATTATTTGTTGCTCACCTGAAGTATTTGCATGTTATTCCATGTAAAAACAGCCTTGAATGAACTTGAAACTACATGAATGGTTTTGTTTGACTGAGGTGTCCTCTTCACATACAACATTTTCAAGTAATTTGCTGCAAAACTCATAGCATAGCTGCAGCATATGAAAGCAAATACACAC
The DNA here is from genome assembly GCF_000208745.1 of Theobroma cacao. Lineage (NCBI taxonomy): Eukaryota > Viridiplantae > Streptophyta > Magnoliopsida > Malvales > Malvaceae > Theobroma > Theobroma cacao. The sequence continues at coordinate 11,856,633 of NC_030851.1, read as the reverse complement.
ACACAAAGGAGCATTAATCAAAAGCAGCAGCTCTAACTAAATTATTATAGGTCCCATCACAAAATAATTGAATTGAAATATGTGTCTTCATCAACTTTATGCCAACATTAAAATCCAAGACCAAACCTCCCTAGCTATAACTTCGAATAAATTAGCAATTAAAGTATATGCTAAGTTCTTATAATTAACTTAGTTGACACTCCACATACAAGGATCAGGTGTTTGTATCCAAGATCTAATCTTGGGATGTTTATTCATAAAATATGCCAACAAGAAGAGATGGTTATCCAAATACAAATAAAATCCGCACCCTAGAGAACCATATAAAATATTAATTTCACCCCTTATATGTTGTTAGCAGCCAAATAAATAACCCTGTCTTGATCATCTAAAGTTCTAAACCACTAACGCTACACTCAAAGTGCATCAATATCAGCCTGAACCAGAAAGAAATTAAAAAAAAAAAACACAACCCCACTGCGCTACTCCTGCAGGATATTAAAATGAGCAAATGCTGGGGAAACATACGGTTTCTCTATATATGCATAGAAAAGAATGACTTATATAATCTACCAAGGCAGGGAAGAAAAACATCTTCATGGTGAGTCAAGCTACAAGCATTGTAATTAGAAGTGCGAAACACAAACTGAACTCCATAAGATCTTCAGGATGACACATATTTCATAAGATAAACTGTAAATATACTAACGTCTTTGCAAGGAGAGGCACAAGTCGTCGTTGATGACTTGGGTAATCAAGCAATAAGACCTCAGGTTCATTTGGTTTGACAGAAAAAGCCCGCCTTGTTAATGCATACCTAATGGCAATTGCTAAGCCAACCTGAAAGGAGAGCATTGACATGATATCAGCAACCTTTCCATTTGGTATTAGTGGCCTGCCACCCCACACCCCAAATTACAAAAATATGCCACCTTCATCTGCCAATAGAAGGGACGATGCTTGAAAAAAAAGATACCATGATACCTTTGATTGGTAAACTGCACTAACTGCAATATTAACACGACCTGCTGTCAACGGGGCCAGGAATGCAGCAAACCTCTGAATTAAAGCAACAGACATGTAAGTGCCACCAATACATTGTTACCAGATAAACAAGGATCCTGTTATGGGACAATACATGGCTCTAGAAGCAGATACCAGTCGTCTCAAATAGGAGTACCTGATCTGGATCTTTTATTGAACTTAGATATTTTCCATCAGCTGACACATCAGCAACTGAATTTAACAAGTTCTCTCTGGGCACTCTAACATTGTCAAACCTGAAATCACATACACAAGCCTCTAGATCAGAATTTTTTTTTTTTTAAGAAAACAAAAAGATTATAGAATTCATGGTATAAGTGTAGGTATAAAATTACCAGATTCGACCGTTATCAACACCATTTAAACCAATTTTATGACCACAATCAGCAATGCGAATGTTTGGGCATACATTACCAACAGCATCCCTGATTTGGGCTATAAATGCATGAACACCTTGATTGGTTCCATTGATATTTAGCTGTGAAAACACAATTGTATGTGTTGCATGCTAGGCAACAAAGCAACAGTAGGAGCATAGCATGTCAGCATATAGGCAAAACTGAGGGATGGATCATAAAAACAGCTAAATGAATATTCACATGTGCAAAGGAATCTAAAAAGATGGTGAAAGGAGAGATAGCGTTTGGTTTTAAGACAAGTTCTTACGTTGGCTGCCCCACCAATCCAATACTTCTGAGCTGATTCACAAGGAGTATTAATGACAAACTCCCCTGTGTTTGAATCATATGTGGTTACTGTTTCAATGCCACGAACCTAAAAACAATAACCCAGAATAAATCAGGAAAAAGAGCAGAAAACTACATAAAAAATCACACAAAGGCTTGATCCTCATTACTAAAGGACTTGACAACCTTTACATACATTACTTCCATGCCCCAACTCAGTCATTGCAAAGCAACCCTTGATCAAATAATTTTCAGTGTCCCTCAGCCACTTGTCATGGTGGTGCTTTGTACCGAAAAATTGGATGGCACCACCCCTGCAAACATTTATGACAGTATAGCACTGAGTTTCAAATTTCTTCTGTTCTACTTCAAACACGTTGGCTAAAAGGGCATGTCTACAACAAGTAATTAAGAACTTAAATGAAGTGTAAGGCAACAAACAGCCCTTGGTCCAACTGGATTTTGAACTTCAATATGACAAGACATTGGATTGTTGGTTTGATACGTACTGCTCAGTACTCATTACTTTCTAGAGGTTGCTAAAAAGCAAATTCATATTTGATTAAAAAAAGATTAAGGATAACATATTTTCAACTAAAATTACTCCACAGAAAGTAAAATAATGCATTTTATTACTAAAAAAAAATCAAATTTTGAACGTTTAAAACTGTTAAGTGTTTTCTATTGTATCTAAATGTATTTTCTTTGCGTCCAAAAGCAAAAAGTAATTAGCAAAAATAGCCATCAAAGGGAGTCTATAACTCTGCAGAGTTGCATTTGTTTGCGTGTAATTAAATACCTATCTCCATTTCCATCCAAACCCATCACAAATACTCAACCAAAATGTGAAATTGTACATTTTCAAAAGCAAAATAAAACAACACAACCAAAATCCAACACTTTTAAAAAGAAAAGAAAAGCGTATAACGCACCACAAGAAGAAGTGAACTCCGAGCTTAATCGCAATGGAATGATCGAAGAGACCCAAGGCTTCAAAGTAAGCAAACTTCCTCATCTCAGCCTCTTCTCCTTTCTCCGTTAACCACCCTTTAAAAACTCCTCTCTCCAACAAATACACGATGCGCTTCCACGTCATCTCCCGCTGCTGCTCCATCGACTGGTTATAGTCCGGCGACACGAACACCTTCCCTCCCCTCACTCTCGGGTTGAACAATTTGCTCTGCATCATCATCCCGAATAGCCAATCGCGGTCAGCCACGTGGTGCCCGTCGAGGAGCTGCCGCATCTCCTTGATGTCAAATGCGTAACCTTCGGAAAGTTCGGGCGGAGAGTAGTCTAAGCATGCGTTTGAAGAAAGAGAAGGGATTTGGGCGGGCGAAGAAGGAGAGGATTGGAGGAGGTGATTGGTTAGGATTTTGGTTCTTTGGAAAGCTCTATCCATTGAAAAACTTGGGTGTTCTTCTTCGTTTTTTTTTTCTTTCTGTTTTGGGATTTGCAGAGAAAATTGAAGAAGAATAATATGAATACAAAGATGATCGTTGAAGAATTTTTTGCTTGGGGCTGCGTTTACATCTTAATAACGCGCGAAGGGTGGAAGCAGAAACACGCGAGTGGTTCTTGTATATTAATGTACTCGCGGTTTGATTGGATTCAAGAACGGTTTTGACTTTTGACTGTTAATTTTACATGCATTTTCGGTTTGGTAAAGGTAAGAACACGTGTCTAACTAACATGTTGTAATAAACATTTAAATTTTATAATAACTAGAATATTACCCGTGTGCAACACACGGTCCTCTTTTGCATCCCCTCTCTTTTGCTTCAACATGTTTTATCTTTCTCTCTATTTGCCCTTCACGTGGTTTACTCTGACCCCTTTACACCCCTCTCTTTCTCTCTCTTTGCTTCAACATCTTTTCTCTTTCCTTCTCTCTGCCCTCTACGAGGTTAACTCTATAACCCTCAAGCTTTTTTTTAAATATGTTATAAAAATCATAACTTTCTACATAACAGCTTATGAGAATAAAAACGTGAATAAATATAGAATTAATTTTAAATTTTTAAATTATATAAGTTATAGATGTTTTATAGGTAGCTAATATTACCGAATACAAATTCATCTATTTAATTCAGCAAGGATGGATCAAAGAAATTCGTCATAAATTGAGAGAAGAGAACCAAAATGCTGATTTTTTTTTGTAAATTTAGCTTAAAATTATGGATCTATGTCAAAAAAGAAATTTATTAGTTTGTGGTTTCCATCACATGTGTCCTAAAGGTATTTGCTTATTTTTTATTTTTACTTGACTCCATTGTTTCTTTTTAGGATTTTTTTAATGTAATTAATTTTTCATTTTTCTTTCATTTAATCTTTTTCCCATCACATATTAATGAATTTTACGGGATACGGATAATTTAACTTTAGGATAATGTTTGGTATAAGAATAGTTTGACTTTAGGATATTATTTAGTATAAGGGAAGTGAGAGTACATTTTCGGTAATGTATTCAATTAAATTATATTACAGTGGTTGTTTTGCAACAAATTACTATAATGTAAGATTGTAATGTAATCACATTACAATCAATAAATGTAATGTGATTGTAGTCCAAAACTAATACAATCAGATTGCATTATACTTTGCAATGGTTTTAAAAACATTTTTATCTTTCAACTTTATTAATTTGTTAAAAATATTTTATAATGTTATAATTTGTTTTTTATATATAAATTTCAAGGGATATCTTTTTATTATTCTCAGTAGTCATGATAATTGTTAATAAAATTTATATTATCTTTTAAAGAGAAAAGAAATTAAAATAAAATATATAATATAAAAAAATTATATTAAGAAATGAAAATAAAATATATAAGATTATAATAAGAAATAAAAATAAAATATATGACATTAAAAATATATTTAAGAGATGATATTATATAAAAATTAATAATAAAAAAATACAAGTATATTAAACTTGTATTATAATAAATAGGGATAATTCTAAAAATTAACATCATATTCCCAGCAAAGTACCTATAAACCAAATGCTGCAATATTATCTTCTATGCATTTTAATCATTACTTTACTTATTTACTAAATACTGTAATGTTATCTTCTCTGCAATCACATTACTACCAATAAGCTAGGTAAGTGCTTTTTCAAAAAAACCAAAAAAAAAAAAAGAAAATACTATATACCACTATATTTCCTTTTATGGGTAGATGCAATTGGATTATTCAAAATTCATTTTGAAAATTACCATTATTTAAAAGTAGAGGAAAAAGGAGATAAATCAACTTAATGCCCAAACATCACTAATTACTAAGCATTAATCATTAATCACGTAGGTGGATGCTATCGTAACAAGAAGGGAAATAAAAGGTAGAGGTGTGGACACTTTGAATGTAATTAATTTTTCATTTTTCTTTCATTTAATCTTTTTCCCATCACATATTAATGAAATTTACGAGATAAGGATTATTTAGTTTTAGGATAATGTTTGGTATAAGAATAGTTTGACTTTAGGATATTATTTAGTATAAGGGAAGTGAGAGTACATTTTCGGTAATGTATTCAATTAAATTATATTACAGTGTTTGTTTTGCAATAAATCCCTATAATGTAAGATTGTAATGCAATCACATTACAGTCAATAAATGTAATGTAATTGCAATCCAAAACCAATGCAATCAGATTGCATTACACTCTGCAATTGTTTTAAAACATTTTTATCTTTCAACTTTATTAATTTGTTAAAAATATTTTATAATGTTATAATTTGTTTTTTATATATAAATTTCAAGGGATATCTTTTTATTATTCTCAATAGTCATGGTAATTATTAATAAAATTTATATTATCTTTTAAAGAGAAAAGAAATTAAAATAAAATATATAATATAAAAAAATTATATTAAGAAACAAAAATAAAATATATAAGAGAATAATAAGAAATAAAAATAAAATATATGACATTAAAAATATATTTAAGAGATGATATTATATAAAAATTAATAATAAAAAATACAAGTATATTAAACTTGTACTTTAATAAATAGGGATAATTCTAAAAATTAACATCATATTTCCAACAAAGTACCTATAAACCAAATACTGCAATATTATCTTCTATGCATTTTAATTATTACTTTACTTATTTACTAAACACTGTAATGTTATCTTCTCTGCAATCACATTACTACCAACAAGTTAGGTAAGTGCTCTTTCAAAAAACCAAAAAAAAAAAAAGAAAAAGAAAGAAAATACTATACACCATTATATTTCCTTTTATGGGTAGATGCAATTGGATTATTCAAAATTCGTTTTGAAATTACCATTATTTAAAAGTAGAGGAAAAAGGAGATAAATCAACTTAATGCCCAAACATCACTAATTACTAAGCATTAATCATTAATCATGTAGGTGGATGCTATCGTAACAAGAAGGGAAATAAAAGGTAGAGGTGTGGACGCTTAGGTGACGTTTGGTAATTTACAATGCAATATAATTAGAAATTGGGATTACAATATATAAGTTAGATTCTCTCTATCGTGAATGTGGAATTTTATTTTTTGATTCAATAACAACAATTGTTATATAATATAAAAATAAAAAATCTTCCACAAGAAAATTATAGATCAATATACACATACCTTAAAAACAATTCAAATCCCTCAACTCCAAAAGAAATTAAATTTTAGATCAAGATGCGAGTACTTCAAAAGAGATTCAAGTGTTTCGTCTCTAGAGGGATTTATGCTTGTTTGTTTTTCAAGGCATTTTGTTTTTGAAAAACTTTTACTCATTAATTTTAATGAGCAACAAATCAACAATCCTCTCCTGTATAGATCTATTAGACTCCAGAGGCGGAGGGAGGGCCCCGAAATTTCAAAATTTTATCAATTTTTCCTTGTTTTATTTTAAATATTTATAATTTTACCCTTGACTTTTTAAAAATTTTATAATTTTACTCTCTCAAAAATTGAATTTTTTATTTTTATCCCCTCAAACTTGAAATCCTAGCTCTGTTGTATTAGACTCAATATATAGTCTAACAAGACTTATATATAAAATCCACAAGAAAAATATGCGTGAATCCTTAGGATTATATTATAATGTTAGTATAGTTTTTTTGGTAATGTTACTAAATAATTTATGATCATATTTTATATATATATATATATATAAATATATATCATAAATAAATAAAATACTTATTAAAGTATAATATATATAATCAATAATTGATATAGTTATTTATTTATTGAATAAATAAATAATAAATTTAATTTTTAAACGCATATATGTGTACCAATATATACCAACCCTATTCACATTAAACAAAAGAAAAGCAAGATGTCAAGCCACCTCATATGCAAACGCCCATCTTTTAGAATGCTTATTGATTGTGTTGTTGGAATTATAGTGCCGTAGGCATTCAGCCTTTTATCCTCTGAAGATGCTGAAAGAAATAATCAGACAAAATTTGAACCAAATCCAAAAGATAAAAAGGGAGAGAGAGAGAGAGGAACCGCAAATCAGTTCAAAGGAATGACGTTGCATTGAATTGTAGTAGCAATGCAAAGGGATAATAAAGAAGAGCGGAGTTGGCATTGCGTTGGCCTCTGCCGTTTCGGCTTGCTCCCAGCTCGACCTTATCCTGATTGATTTTCAAAATCCCAACGCAAGACGCTTCAAGTTTAGGAGGCCTCTATTCTAGAACATTTATGAGCCCCAATGATTCTCTTGTTCGTTTTGCTTTTCATCAATCTCAAACTCTGCTCTCTCTTTGACTAATTTAATTGAAACTCATATTCTCACCAGAAATTATGTAGAAAGTATTAAAAGTGAGTAAATAGGTAGGCTGGTGCTATGATCCGTCGTACTAAAAAATTAAATAGATCAAATATTTTAAAAAAATTGATTAAAACTAACCAAACATAAAAAAATCAAATCCATCAAATATACCATTGATTTAGTCGGATTGATTTTGGATTAATGAATTAAAATTTTATAATTTTTTTTTTATAAATTATAATATTAAAATTTATAAATTTCATCCATAATTACAAAATATACAAATTGAGTATAAATTATAAGGTTCTTTTAAAAAATACTCCTCATACATAAAATGTTTTTGAAAATAGCCTTTTTTTTATAATCTTAACTGTTTTTAGCCAAGAAAAATTAATTTTGAATAAAATTAACCTTAGTAAAACTGACCCATATGTTTAGGTTTGCATCTCAAACCGATTCTTATTCTTTGAGTTTTTTCGCCAGACCATTCATCTCTGGAGAATTCTTTCCCAAAAAGAAAAACCTTTAAGCATTTTAAATATTATGGAGTAGTTTTTGATACACGTAAAAAAACTTTTGTTCTTTGAGCATTTTTAAGCATTTTGCAGTGATTTTTATACATGAAGAAAAATTTTTGAGCATTTTGAGCATTCTTTACCAAGTAAGTATATTTGTTGATTATGTTGTTAAATGAAATATAGTGTATTGTTTGAAATTGTTGTTTTGGTTAGATAGAATTAAATAATTTTAGTAGTTTTTAGGCATTGCATAACTAGTTTTTAGACATTACATTACTAAGTTTTAGATATTGCGTAACTGATTTTTAGATATTACATAATTAGTTGGTATGACATTACGTGACTGCTAGTTGATAGGCATTATGTGACTGGTTAGAAAGGCCTTACATGACTAGTTTTTAGGCATTGTGACGTAGATATTATTTAAAAATCAGTCACGCAATACGTAAAACCTGTCATGCAATGCCTAAACACCAGTCATGCAATACCTAAAAACCGGTAATGCAATACCTAATAACTAATTGATTTACTTACTCGCAGTTAGGTTTAAGTTACCAAAGTCATACAATGTTCTATTACAGATATGTCTAATTAATTTCAACCCCTCAACTTTAGGGAACCAATAAATCAGAGAACCTAAAACACATACATTGATATCGTTTTTACTTTTTAGGATGACGAGATAGACAGTATTTGGCAAGAGAGAGAAATCAAGATTTAATTTTGAAATTTTTATTAGGATGACTGAATAGAGAAAATCGAAACCATTTTAATTTGTTTGAAATTGTTTAAAGGGCATTCTTGTCAAGTCATGCTAAAAATTGATTAAAAATAATTAAAATTATAATGAAGGATATTTTTGAATTGGGCTTATAAAGGGAGTTATTTCTTACAAGTTCTTCTAAATTAAATATATGTATATATAATATATATTACTTTATTATATATACAAAATTAATGACATAACTTATATGTTATAATATTTTAATTTTTATATCAAATATTGTATAAATAATAACTAATAATAAACAATATGTTATAAAAATTAAGACAATAACTACTAAAACCATTGAGTGTAATCATATAAATAAAGTCTATTATAAGTTACAATAATACTTATATTTAAATTAAATATATGTATATAGATAATATATTATTTTATTATGTACATATGAAATTAATGACACAATTTATATATTATAATGTTTTATATCAAAATTTGTATAAATAATTATTAATTATAAATAATATATTATAAAAACTAAAGTAATAATTAATAAAGTTATTAAGTGTAATCATATAAATAAAGTTTATTATAAGTTATAGTAATGCTGATATATAAATTAAATATATATAAATTTATACAATTATATATATATATATATTCATAACATTTTATATGAAACATTACTAATATGTAATAATTATAACATATTAATATGTAAGATATTTACTATCATATTTTATAAAATTAACATATATATTATATCGTTTAAAATATATAACTTGTAATTTTATATTAATACAGATTTATTAATAAATAAATATATATAATTAAAATTAAATTGTTATGATTATGATTTGTTTACATGCATATAATAAATTATATATTTTAAGTATATTGTTAATTAAATTTACTATCAATTCTTCTTAATATATATTAAAAATATTATATATATTAATATATATTAAAAATTAGTTTGATTTTTTGAGTGGATTGGTCTAAAAATTTTAAAACTGAGAACCAATAAAAAATCAATTAAACCAAACATTTATGACCAATTAAATTAAACCGTTTTATTCAAATCGTATTTCATTTAACAGATAATTGATCTGGTTTGATTTTACTCGTACATAAGAAGATTAGTGTTTGCCAACCCATTTCTCTAGTTGTTCCTGAATTGATCTGTTTTATTCTGATTGAGTTAGAAATTCGGCTCCTAAATGGATTTTTTCCCCAAGTACCAAACGACAATATTTCAACCTAATAAAATATATATCATAAATAAATAAAATACTTATTAAAGTATAATATATATAATCAATAATTGATATAGTAATTTATTTATTTAATAAATAAATAATAAATTTAATTTTTAAACGCATATATGTGTACCAATAAATACCAACCCTATTCACATTAAACAAAAGAAAAGCAAGATGTCAAGCCACCTCATATGCAAACGCCCATCTTTTAGAATGCTTATTGATTGTGTTGTTGGAATTATAGTGCCGTAGGCATTCAGCCTTTTATCCTCTGAAGATGCTGAAAGAAATAATCAGACAAAATTTGAACCAAATCCAAAAGATAAAAAGGGAGAGAGAGAGAGAGGAACCGCAAATCAGTTCAAAGGAATGACGTTGCATTGAATTGTAGTAGCAATGCAGTGGGTTAATAAAGAAGAGCGGAGTTGGCATTGCGTTGGCCTCTGCCGTTTCGGCTTGCTCACAGCTCGACCTTATCCTGAATGATTTTCAAAAATCCCAACGCAAGACGCTGCCAGTTTAGGAGGCTTCTCTTCTAGAACATTTATGAGCCCCAACAATTCTCTTGTTCGTTTTGCTTTTTATCAGTCTCAAACTCTGCTCTCTCTTTGACTAATTTAATTGAAACTCATATTCTCACCAGAAATAATGTAGAAAGATTTGAGGGTGAATAAATAGGTTGATTGGTGCTCTAATCCGTCATAACAAAAGATTAAATGAATTAAATATTTTTAAAGAATCGACCACAACAAAACAAACTAAACATAAAAAAAAAAAAATCAAACTGACTAAACATATAATTAATTTTGTTGATTTGATTTTGGATTAATGAATTAAAATTTTATTATTTTTTTATAAATTATAATATTAAAATTTATAAATTTCATCTATAATTATAAAATATAAAAATTGAGTATAAATTAAAGGGTTCTTTTCAAAAATATCCCTCATACATAAAGTGTTTTTGAAAATAACGTTATTTTTTTTTTATAATTTTAACTATTTTTAGCTAAGAAAAATTAATTTTGGACAAAATTACTCTTGATGAAACCTACCTATATGTTTAGGTTCGCATATCAAATTGACTTATATTCTTTGAGCTTTTCTCGTCAGACCATAAATCTCTGGAGAATTCTTTCCAAAAAAAAAAAACCTTTTAGCATTTTGAATATTTTAGAGTGATTTTTGATACACGAAGAAAATCTTGTGCGTTTTGAATATTTTAAGCATTTTAGAATGATTTTTGATACATGAAGAAAAAATTTTGAGCATTTTTTATTAAGTAAGTATATTCGTTGATTATGTTATTAAATGAAATATAGTGTATTGTTTGAAATTATTGATTTTGTTAAATGAAATTCAATAGTTTTAGTGGTTTTTAAGCATTGTTAACTAGCTTTTAAGTATTGCGTGATTAATTTTTAGATATTGCGTAACTAATTTTTAAGTATTGCGTAACTGATTTTTAGGTATTACATAATTGGTTGATATGACATTACGTGACTAATTTTTAGGTATTACATTACTAATTTTTAGGTATTGCGTAACTGATTTTTAAGTATTACGTAACTAATTTTTAGGTATTACATAATTGATTGATATGACATTTTGTGACTAATTGATATGCATTACGTGATTGGTTGAAAATGCCTTACGTGACTAGTTTTTAGGCATTGTGACTTAGACATTGCCTAAAAATCACTCATGTTATACTTAAAACCAATCACACAATGCCTAAAAAACAAAGACACAATGATTAAGTCACGCAATGCCTAAAAACCAGTCTTGCAGTGCCTAAAAACCAATGATACAATGCCTAAAAACTAGTAATGTAATACATAATAACTAATTGATTTACTTGCTCGCAGTCAGATTTAAGTTACTAAAGTCATATAATGTTCTAATTTACAGATATATCTAATCAATTTCAATTCCTCAACTTTAAAAAACCAATAAACTAGAGAACTTAAAACATATACTTTAATGTCATCTCTACTTTTTGAGATAACAAGATGGACATTATTTGGCAAAAGAGAAATCGATATTTAATTTTGAAATTTTTATCTGGATGGTGGAATAGAGAAAATCGAAATCATTTTAATTTGTTTGAAATTGTTTAACGGGTATTGTTGTCAAGTCATGCTAAAAATTGACTAAAAATAGTTAAAATTATAATGAAGGATATTCTTAAATTGGGTTTATGAGGAGGGTTATTTCTCACAATTTCTTGTAAATTAAATATATGTATATATAATATATATTACTTTATTATATATATAAAATTAATGACATAACTTATATGTTATAATATCTTAATTTTTATATCAAATTTTGTTTAAATAATAACTAATAATAAACAATATGTTTTAAAAATTAAGACGATAACTAATAAAATTATTAAATGTAATCATATAAATAAAG
>NC_030851.1:11805511-11844121 GCF_000208745.1 Theobroma cacao | reverse complement strand
GTTTTCACATTTACGTCTAGCGGTCGGGTTCCCGGACCCGCACGTTACGACACTTGTAGATACCCTATTTTGTCGATGATTCCAGTTGACATCTCTACCACACAGATAATAGGTTTCTAGCACCAACACTGGGTGTATTTTGAGCCACTTTTCATTGTAGCCATTATTGTACATTATAACTTTGTAAATTTTTGTATGTATGAATTTATTTTACTTACACGTTACGAAAGATTTCTTACACGTGTTTTTATAAATATTGTTTTATATAAAAATATTATATTTGAATCAATATTTTGAATAGTGATATTTATCTATAAATCCTTTTTAAAAAAAAAAAATTTTGATTTATTTGAGCCGAAAACGACCGGTAATTGTTTAAAATGGAATGTTTAACAATGATTGCTCACAAGAAAGGAAAGAAACTGATATGTAAGCCTTGCGGGGTTCCGGTTGGCATTCCGAGTAATGAGTGTCAATCGGGACGTGCGACGGTTGTCATGGGCCCGAGGGAGGTTCCGGGTCGTGACACAATAATTTCAAACTAGAGGTTTAGCCATGCCCTATACTCAGTAGTGCAAGCTTTCATGTCTTCCATTAAGCAGAAAGTGAGAGGGACATATTTCCCTCCCATGGGTTTGACGACACACTAGTAGCCAAGCCCTATACTCAGTAGTGCAGGCTTTCATGTCTTCCATTTGGCAGAAAGTGAGAGGGACATCTTTCACTCTCATGGGTTTGACGACACATTGGTAGCCTTTCTTAGCAAAGATCTCTTGCAAGATTTGATGATGAACATAGCTTAAGAACATTTCTATCGCACTCTGATTCAACCATTCAAGGCCTTTTTGGCTGACTTCAATATCGAAGCTAACTTGTAATTGAGTGAGTGAGTGTGATTTAGGTTGGTTTTGCAAGGCTTGAAGCTAAGTTCTATCATCCCTTAGTGAGTTTGGCTTAAATGAGTTTAGATGTAAATGGTGGTCAAGATTTCGCGGGTGTTGTTCACTGGTTTTTAGTTGCAACTTTCTTGGTTGCTGGATTGTGTGATGGGTTTGAGCCAACTTTCTTTGATTTTAACCAAAGTTAGCCTTTTGACAGTGAGGTAGTGCCTATCAATCCTCCGTCCATTGCCTAGTAAGATTACTCTTGCAGCTTCCTGCATTTCTTTGTATCTTACAAAGGTAAAGGTGGTAGTCTTGTTTGACTTTTGTCTAAGAAAGATGAAAACGTCCATTACTTTGCCATAGGCATCAAAGGATTCCCCCAATCTTTGCTTAGTAACCCCGTCTACTGAGATTCGTAATGTAGATTGTATGGAGAGAAGAGTGCCAGTCTTCTTCTGAACTTGGTAATTGAGGGTTGCGTTGAGTGACAATTGGTTTCAATTGGGTGTTTAGATTTGGTGGTGTTTGGGTTAGGGGGTAGTTGAAATTTGGATTATGTTGACGATGTGTGGCTATGTAAATGTTGGGGCTATGCGCAGTGGTGAAGCTATGTGTGGGACCAAGTGTGAGAGCTTCATCGTTGGTGGGCTTGGATGTAAGGTCAAGGGAAGAGGTTGGTGGTTGTTAGTTGTGAACTGTAGGGTTGAGCACTGTTCATGGTTCCTTTCTGTTGTATGTAGTATCTAGTTGGTTTAATATCAATTTAACAGTGTTTTTTGTCATGACAAATGCAATATTGCTACTTATAGCTTGATTAAACATTTAGGTTAATATCATATTTAGCCCCAGCTTTAAGAAAATGTCTAATAGAGTATCTATACTATTAATATATTCAATATGGGACACACGTGCAAAGCCAAGTGTGACATAGTTACTCCCATAGATAAAAAGGAAAAAACTAAAAATTAACCCTAACGCAAAACCGGTGGAATCTTATACCTCTCCTTTTTCTTGATTTCAAATCTAAGTTTGTTTGTGGAATATTAAGGGCATTTAGGGGTTAAGTTTGGTTGAGGAATATTAAGGACTCTTAGTTTAGAGTTTGTTTATTTTTCAATTCTATTTCCGTTTTACCCATAGCCATAAGCAATAAAATTCTCTCAAATAAGTGGATGCCAATAATTTTGTGACAATGGCAGCCACATGAACGCTTTGAAATGCTTCTATAGCCATGATATAACATATTTTCATGTAGCATGTCACATTGTAATTAGCCATCCATTACGGTAATAAATTTGGGTAACAAAATTAAATATCAAAGTAAATTGGTACATAAAATTAAAATATTGGTATTTCATTGAATTTTTTTAAAATATATGTATAGATTAAATAGTTTTTAAAATATAAAGACTAAGTATGGTATTATCCCTAAACATTTTAATGTTTTAGTACATTTGAAGATGACCGTCGGATAGAACAATAAATAAAAGTTCACTACTACATGATTGAAAATGCATGTAAACCATATTTCTCAACTTTATGTTCAATATGGGTATGAAAGGTTTGAAAAATGCTAATTCATTTTGTTTTATTGCGCATCCCACATGAAAATGCTATTAACACTTAACACGTGAGATTGTTTAGTTAAGAATTTAAAAGATTCAATATCATATATGAATTAGAGATAATAACAACGTGAGTGAGTTTAAAAACAATAATAATATATATAATCTATTTCAGAATAAAAAATTTAACTTAAAGTTAAAGGGCACTCATAATTGGTTTAAATATGATTATAAAATTTAATTTCAAAGATGTAGCATAAATAGTTTAATAGTATTTGAAAACCGAATTCATCCTTCCACCCAAATTCAACCATCTAAATGATATGGTAACATTTTTGGTAAAAACACGTTGTTATCCAAATTTGTTTGCTTTCTTTTTATATTTAGGATTCAAAGTCAAAATAATGTAAATTTGAACATTCCGTGTCACTACTAGTACCCAAAATTCCACATGAGTAAATTAAAATTCATTGCAATCTATTTCCCCCGCTAACACACTTTATATTTATAATGTAAATTATTAAAATGAATCAAAGTCTTCCGTATATATAAATAATTAACCAAGTGAAAGTTTGGGTAATAATTAATCATTACACTTTATTAACTGATATATAATTTTTTTATTTAAAAAATACGATTTGAATCTCTTTCACCAAATTAAAAAAAATTAAAATTCATTGTAATCTATTTAGCTTGCTAACACGCTTTATATTTATAATATAAATTTTTAAAATGAATCAAAGTCCTCTCGTATGGATAAATAATTAACCACGTGAAAGTGGACGTACATATGATTTGGCAGTGTTAGATATACATCCCCCCTTCCCGCAAGTTATCATTATTGGAAAATGTCAAGGGTTCTCCAATATATATATATATATATAGTGAATGTGACACAAAGCTGAGGGTGAGCGCCACCACATATTAGCTACAAAAATAATTCTATTTCACATGTATTTGTTGGTTTTGTTTTATTTTATTTTATTTTATTATCCAGCTTAGTGGTCGCATTATTGAATCGGTGAGGGTCAATTTTAATTAATCGATTGATCCGATTCATTAAAAATGTATTTTAATATTAAATAAGTATCAAATATGGTGATTACTAATAAAAAAAGACATTTAAATTAGTGGTTAAAAACCTAATAAAGGGTGTAAGAAGTTAAAAGTTTATATTCCACTACTTACAAAGTTTAATTACTGCATTAAATAATAATGAAACAA
Organism: Theobroma cacao; assembly: GCF_000208745.1. Classification (NCBI taxonomy): domain Eukaryota; kingdom Viridiplantae; phylum Streptophyta; class Magnoliopsida; order Malvales; family Malvaceae; genus Theobroma; species Theobroma cacao. The sequence goes on along the minus strand of NC_030851.1, from coordinate 11,840,448 downwards.
ATGATCCAATTTAACTATATCATGTTCGATCTATTTGGTGATTTTTTTTTAAAGTTAATCTATTTGGAGATTTGATCAGTTCTTAACTAATTTAACATCACTTTGTTCTTATAACACATTTAGGATTGAAAAATCATTGACTCTGGATTAAATTGGTCTTATTTTTAATATATTGGTGATAGAATGAAGGAAAATTAATTTCATTCACTTTTGTTTTGTATATATCATCCTTGTTTTTTTTCTTTCCTAACATACCAGATAACGTTAACTTTTTTGGATAAAAATGATAGTAGGATTTATTATTATTTATTATTTTATACAAGTCATGTATTTATTCAATATTCATAAAATTTATAATTTATAATTCCATTTTTTTTTAATATACAAATCCATAACTACGTGGTGAAAGATTATAAATATGCTCTGCTTTGATGATTTTTTTTATTTTTTTGTTTTTAAATGAAAATTTTTAAGTGAGCTTAACTAATACCTTCGAAAAAAAAAAAACACCCTAGTATAAAAGCACAAACAAGACAGAGCTTGTATTTTATATGTCCACTTGAGTTACCTACAGGCCCATAGGCTTAGACTTGTCTTCAATAATAATTAGCCCACCAGTTTTTGGGTTTCAAAAGCGCTATGAATGAAACTTAACAGCCCCTATTCAATTTATCTCAATTTTTTTTGAATATATGGGAATAAAATCTATAGTAAAATCACTACATCATTCTAGGCCAAGTAATATCTAAAATGTTTGCAAATAAAAGAGAATAGTTATTAGATGGAGGAGAATCAAGCACATATAATCTCAAATATAACTTTTTATGATGTGTGGCCATCTAATCAGCACACTGATTGACTTCATGATGGACGTGAGAAATTGACCACTCCCAAGACAACTGAAGTTTCTCCTTTATACACCTGATGAGATGAGCATTTGGGTCCAAAGCAATAAAATCTTGATTAGTTAACTTCTTAATGGCTAATAAAGAATTTGACTCTACTTGTATTCTCTTGTAGCCTTTGTCCCAACATAAACAAAAACCCCAACAAAGCTTCCAAAGTTTGTTGTTAAAGAATATGATATACCTAATTTATAGGTAAATCCCAATAACCAATTACCAAGTGCATCTCAAATTATACCTTCAGCAACTACCAAGCCTGGTTGCCTTTTCACACTACCATCAACATTAAGCTTAACAAAGGAACTCTTAAGCTTTTCCCAAGTAACAAAAATTTCTTATTTTCTTGCAATCTATTTTCTTTTAAAGTTATCCCAAGCTTCCCTAGACTTGGTCCATATGTGCTACCATGCATGATAAGGCTAGACAAAATTAGCATAAAAAATTGATGAGTTTCACCCAAACCATAAGAACCATAACGTGTGAACAAAAAGGATTCCCCAAGCTATCATGTGAAATAGTGCAGTGCTTGACATAGTTTGCAACAACCAGGGTTTCAAGTCAAGGGAAAAAAATTTTCATGGATTAGATTCGAATCAATTAGTAACCAAAGATTTCGGACAAGAGCACAATCCCAAATTGCATGAAGAATAATCTCATTAGGACAACCACATTGAAAGCATAAAGCCGACAAACTTGGCATCCGTCTTGCTAGCCATGATGAAGTTGGAAGAGAATCGTGTAGCATCCTCCATAAGAAAACACAAACCTTCCTTGAGCTACCAAAGGTCCATACTCGCTGCCAATTGTTCTCTTTAGTGAAATGGTTTGACATTTGCAAGGCATAAGTTGATTTCACTATAAAAATACCATCACTTTTGAGCATCTAGAACTTTCTATCCTCCACGTCAGTAGATGGCTCAATCATCAATGAAGCTATTTTCGAAGAAATTTGTCAAGGCAGGATATCTTCAATTTGCTTAATATTTCATCTGCCAAATTCGTCACAAAAACTAGCCACTAGCAAGTCCAGTTCCGCTGCTTGCAATTCCACCATTGCATGGTTTAACAAAGGGCCATAATTAAGCCAGACATTTGTCCAAAATTTTGTTTGATGACCATTATTTATAGTCATATCCCCATACCCCTATGTAAAAGTGATCTGCTCTTTAGTATACCTTCCCTACTTGAGAGCCAAATGATTTGATCCTTACTTGCATAAAATCTTGATTTCGAAGATATTTTGCTTTCAAAACATCAACCCAAAAGCAATTTTTTTCCTGCCATATGTACCACTCCAATTTGGCCAATAACGCCAAATTAAACTTCCTAACATCCCGTAGTTGCGAGCCCCTCTCAGCTTTGGAAGTACATAATTTTTCCCAATTAAGTCATGTATTTTCCTTTTTTCTTCCCCATGACCCCATACAAAATTACAATTTAAACGATCAATTTCTTAGATCACATTTTTTAGGAGATAGACAGTTTGCATTAAGTAAATAGCCATTGTACCTGTAACTGATTACACTAAATATACTCATCCTGCCATGGAAATATTTATATTTATATTCTGCCATTTCTCTAGCCTCTGTTTGATCTTAAAAATCAACTCAAAGTAAGTCTCCTTAGTAATTCGGCCATAAAGCATGAGAGTGTCGAGATATTTTCCAAAATCTCTTGTTACAGGTAATTTTAGCAGTTTTACTCAAAGAGTCTAAATTCAAATCCTATAAAGTTTAAATTTCAAGCCAAATTTTAGATAATTTTTAAGCTGATTTTCTTTGGATAAAAAGGCACAAAATCAATTTTTAAGCTGATTTTCTTTGGATAAAAAGGCACAAAATCATGAAGATAATAAAAGGGAATTTCAACTGAGGTGGTTTAAAAATTGAAAAGGAAAAGTTCAAGCTTTTGCAATTTGAATTCAAAGAAGCACTTAAGCACATTTCATGCCAAATTCATCCTAACACTGGTCAGCCACTTTGAAGCTTGAAAGAGTCAATTTTCACTCAAAATTCAAGCTGGAAATCAGATAAAAATCAGTTTGCAATCTGGCTAAGTGATCAAGTGAACTGAAAACTTGAATTCTAAATTTTAAAGGTGGAAGACTTAAGCCAAAACTCTCCCTCCTTTTGGCTATAAATGCCCAGCCAGTCTAGCTCTTCAAGTAAGCCTTCTCTTCTTTGTTTTCAGCAGTTTTTAGGATATTAGTTAAAGTTTCTTTGTATTTCTCCAGCAAGCTTTCTTTTAGTTTTCTTGTGTAGCATAAATTGGCTTTGAATTTCCAACTAATGTAGTTTTAAACCCAATAAAAATTGTGTTTGTCTACAATTATTGTTTTTAATTCATTCGCTATTTCTACCTTTTACTTTGATAATTTTCCTCTTAAACTTAAGTTCTTTCAAAAAAGGAGTTAGCTTGAAAAAAACTTTTTATCTCAACCTCCTTACTTATTCTTCCTAGCACTTTTTTAGTTTTCAATTAATAAAATTTTGTTTATTTTCTTATCTTTTTATCCAATTTCTATCCACCATTAGAGCTTCATTAAAGTATAGTGAAGTTGGCAAAGTGATAAGAGTTTTAGTTAATTTTTAATCCTAGAAATCTTGTTACTTTGTTGACCAAACCTAACTTAATTATAAGGTGATTTTGGTATCAAGGTTAAAAGTATTCTTTCTTTCTTTCTTTTTAATTTTCAGCATGTTCTTTATTTTAGTTCACTCTTTAAATTCTATTCATAATAAAAATATGAGTAGCCAAATAATTTTAGCTAGGGTTTTTAATGGAATTTTGTAAAGCCTGACCTTATAAAATGCTTGTCATGACATACATGTGATGATACAATGATTGCATGCTTGGAGAGTCTCGAAAAATTTACAAAAGTAGGTGTTGTATCTAGAGGTACAACAAAGTTGATTTAAGCCTCGAACTAGATCAAATAGGAATTTTAAGGTGAGATTAAGAGCTTCACAGTTCACGGATGACTCAAAATGGTAATTCGGAGTTTGAGGATCAATTTGGAGTCAAACTAGAATTTTCACTATCCAGGGGCAAAATGGTCATTTGCCACCTAAGGACAAAATGAGAATTTTTGAAAAAGATTTTTTTTTACCCCATTTGACTTATTGGAGTATAATTTGAGTATAGGAGTATGATTTGAGGTTGAAAAGTTAAAAAAATTATGATCCTGGTATTTTTCGGAGCATAAGGGTAAAATGATAATTTTACCATTCCAAGGGCAAAATTGTAATTTTACACACCCGACACTTGCCTAGCACATGGAATTTACACAATTTTATAATGGATAATTGAAGGGATTTATATGGTGGAGAGAGAAAGCTTAATAGTTAAGAAATAAAAATGGGCCAATGAAATGGTGACACATGGCATGTTAATATCCATTTATTTTTTTTAGCTTTAAAATCAACAAAAATCAGCCTATTTTCTTCATTATGGCCGACCAAAGCATGAAGTGAAGAAGAACAAAGAAAGAAAAAAACCTAGGTGGGAAAATTGAAGAAAAAGTGTGGGATTTCAAGGGATTAAGCTAATAAAGGTAAAATTTTATGATTTTATCTTGTGATTTACACTACCCATGCTTTCTTTTTCATTTTCTATGCTTAGAACTCAGGTTTTCATGGTGAATTCATGGCTGACCAAATGGATATGGAGAGAGAATGAAGTTGGATTGATTTGATTCTAAGTTATGTTAGTGTTTTTAGTTAGTTTAGCATATTTAGAAACAAAACAACAAGAAAAAAAATCATTTTCTCCCATTACCCATAAGAGGCCGAATTTTCTAGGGAGGATATTGAGGCTGAAATTGATGATATTTCATGATATTTTGGTGGTATTTAATGATTGGTGAGGCTAGAAATTTAATGAGAAATTTTGGCATGAAAATCTGAATTTTTACCTAATGTATAGACATGTGCGATTTATGATTTGGACTGATAAATTGAATCATATTCACAGTCATTGAGGTATTTTAAGTATAATTGGACTGTAGAAAGTGAAAGAAATCGATTTAGAGTTAAATTGGAGGTTTTAGCCAATTACACCGAGAATAGTACGAATTAGGTCGAATATCGTATTTAAACGGCTATTTGGACATTTTTTCATTCCATATCATGCATTAGTTGTCTAAATTAGTTTAATTTTGATTTAGTACCAATGTAGTAAGTTTCTCGATTTTGTACTATATCTAGGTAGTGAATCCTCCGATAAAGGCGAAGAAATTGTACCCGATGATCGGTAGTCAAAGTACTCTAGAAATTCGACTCCCAAAATAGTGAGTAACCTTACGATCATTTTAATTATCTAAAGTATGTTTTTAATCAGTTTTGGTTAAATTTTATGAAAATGAGTTTAAATGGTAAATTTTTGTGTTTTACGAACAGAATGTGTTTACCTGAAAAGATTTTTATAAATTGTCTTGAAATTGAATAACGATTTTGAAAATATAGTAATTGGAGACCACCGGTATGTTGCAAATTTATGATTGGAAATTGATGGCTTATGTTATATTGTTATTATGTTGGCATGACTAGCTAGGCTGTGTTTTATGAATTGTATGAATTGTTTTATTTTACCCTTGCAGGCTGGGTAGTAAAATATTAGGCTTGTCATGCTGTCAAAATTTTATTATATGGTGGGTTTAGCTTGCTGTAGTAGGCAGATTCTGTGGACTAGCCTATTATAGGGGCACGAAATCTGGATATATATATGTACCTCGGTCGGAGAGGCGCGTAGGGTATCTCCTGAGGTATGGACAGAGTTCACGTCACGCGGAACCACCTCGTGATGATGAACTCCGCTAACGCCAAGGAATGGCTATGTTTTTCAAACTAAAAATATGTTTACGTGTATACGAACTTTTTAACAGCCTTGGCGGACTCGGTTAGATGCCTCGGCCAAAGTATCCCCGAGAATAATTTTGATAGGAGCCAAGCTTTTAAGATACTCATAAGCCATGTTGAATATTTATGTTATGAAATACATATTGAGATTAAATATTTTAATTGTCTCCTCTTACTCAACTTTAGATATTTTGGATGATGTTTGTTTACTCACTGTGATTATAAAATCTCACCACTCTCCTTTTCACCCATTTTAGGTTCAGATTAGGCTATAGATAGTTGAGTTCATCGAGGACTACCCTTGGATTTGCATTCCTTCAAACTGTAGGTACACAGTCCTCTTTACTTTTGATTATTCGGGGGCCCATTGGTCATTGTAAATTAAATTAAATACTCTGGTTTATTGTATTACAGTATGTATGAATTTACTTTGCTTTTACGCTACAAAAATTATCTACGTATAACTCTGAAAATATTGTTTAATAAGAAAATAGAATATTTTACTTAATATTTATTTTATTTTCTTATTATACCCAAATAATCATAATTTCGTTTTAAACGAATGTTTTAGACATCTAAATTTATTTTTACTTTTGAAATATGTGTTCTGCACTTATATACTACATTATTGGCTGGTTTCGAAATTTTTGAAAAAATGACCAAAATACCTCTGTGAGACGAAAATTAATATTTTATTTGTTTTAAGTTGAAAACAGCTTAAAATCTTTTAGAACACGATATTTGACAATGGTTGCTTACAAGGGAAATGAGAAACTGATATTAAAGCCTTGCGGGGTTTCAGGTTGATATTTCGGGTAATGAGTGTCTATCGGGATACCGCGGTGGTTGTTAAGGGCTCGAGGGGAGTACCGAGTCGTGACAATTCGATTGGTATCAGAGCATTTGGTTTTAAAGATCAGAGTTTTTAGTTTTAAAGTTATTTTAAAAATTTACAATGTCAGTGTGGCCTCGGGTTAAGTTAGGTTAGGTTGAATAGAATGCATGCATCTGCATATAGAGTCTAAGGTTGATTAAATTTGCCTTATTTCCTTGTATAGATTTCCATGCCTCCTCGACACGGACGCCTACCTCTCACTAGATCGGTTGGGAGAGGAAGAGGTCGTTCCCAACGTCGTCAGCTAGATGTAGTAAAGGAGGAATCGGCTGCATCCACCATTCGAGCAGCACCTGCTGCTGAGCAGGCCAAGACTCCTCCACATTCTCCACATCCTCTACATCGTCCGCCACCTACTGGTACTTCTGCCATGTCTCCTAAGGCTGTTCAAGCATTGGTAGCTTTTTTTACCGCTATTGTTGGCCACGCTCAAGCTAGTTAGGCCCCTCCTATAGTACCACCAGTTACTCCTTCAGTACCACCACCCCCACCTCCTGTTCCACCACTAGTGCCGGATGTCTCTATTGCTAAGAAGTGGAAGGAAGCTAGGCAACTTGGTTGTGTTTCTTTTACGGGTGAGTTAAATCCAACCGTAGCCAAAGATTGGATTAATCAGGTTTCAGAGACGTTCTCTGATATGAGGTTGGATGATGACCTGAAATTGATAGTGGCCATGAAATTATTAGAGAAGAGAGCTCGCACATGGTGAAATTCAGTAAAATCTCGTTCCACTACTCCTCCGATCTGGTCAGACTTCCTAAGAGAATTTGATGGTCAGTATTTCACTTATTTCCATCATAAAGAAAAGAAAAGAGAATTTCTGAGTTTGAAACAAGAGAATTTAACTGTAGAGGAGTACGAAGCTCGTTTTGACGAGCTGATGTTATATGTGCCGGATCTGGTGAAATCTTAGTAGAATCAGATCAATTATTTCGAGGAAGGGCTCCGTAATGAGATTAGAGAGTGGATGACAGTGACTAGTAGGGAACCACATAAGAAGGTCGTACAGATGGCTTTACAGGCTGAGAAGCTCGTGATTAAGAATAGGAAGATTTGGACCGAGTTTGCAAAAAAGAGAAATCCGAGTGTATCTTCCAATTAGCCACCAAAAAAGGGCAAAGACTCATATGCTTCAGGGAGCACTACCTCTGTTTCAGTGACATCTCCTCGACCTCCATTTTCACAGACATAGCAGAGGCCTCAGAGATTTAACAGATCTGCGATGACTACTTCTTGGAAGAGTTTCGGAGGTTTTGATAGATGCAGGAGATGTGGGAAGAATCATGTTGGGCCGTGTAGGGGACCAGTACGATGTTATCATTGTGATCAGTCGGGCCACATTAAGAGTGAGTGCCCACAGCTAAGACGGGTTACTGCAATTGCTCCATCTCCATCAACTCGTACGGATATGCAGAGGAGAAATCCTTATGGGTTACCACCAAGGCAGATTGTGGAGTAATGGTTGGTGAGGAAGAATTTAGGGGTGACTTGATTCCTCTAGAGATCCAAGATTTTGATTTGATATTGGGTATGGTCTGGTTAACTGCACATCAGGCGAATGTGGATTGTTTTAGAAAAGAGGTTGTTCTTCAAAATTTGAAAGGAGCAGAGATTGTTTTTGCAGGGAAACGTTGAGTATTACCGTCTTGTGTAATCTCGGCCATCAAAGCATTAAAATTAGTGTAGAAAGGGTATCTGGCTTATTTGGCTCACGTGATTGATATTTCAAAAGGGGAACCTAAATTAGAGGATGTCCCAATAGTAAATGAGTTTTCTGATGTATTTCTTGATGAGTTACCAGGACTACCTCCTGATCGAGAGCTTGAGTTCCCTATTGATTTACTTTCTGGTACTGCACCTATTTCTATCCCTCCATATAGAATGGCTCCGGCAGAGTTAAAGGAACTAAAAGTCTAGTTGCAAGATTTGGTGGATAAAGGTTTCATTCGCCTTAGCATTTCTCTTTGGGGAGCACCGATCATATTTGTAAAGAAGAAAGATGACACTCTTCGATTGTGTATCGATTACCGTCAGCTGAACTGAGTGACCATCAAGAATAAATACCCTCTACCTCGGATCGATGATATTTTTGATCAATTACGAGGTGCTATGGTATTTTCAAATATTGATTTGAGGTCTGGGTATTATCAGTTGAAGATTAAGGAGCAGGATGTACCCAAGACTACTTTTAGGACGCGTTATGGGCATTATGAGTTTCTAGTGATGCCGTTTGGTTTGACTAATGCCCCGGCAGCTTTAATGGATCTTATCAACAGGGTGTTCCATCCATATTTAGATAAGTTTGTGATAGTGTTCATAGATGACATCTTGGTTTACTCGAAGAATGATGATGAACATGCTACCCATTTGCACATTGTGTTGCAAACTTTGCTCGAGAGATAACTCTATGCCAAGTTCTCTAAATGTGAGTTCTGGTTAAAGGAAGTGATTTTCTTGGGACATGTGGTGTCCAGAGCTGAAATTTATGTCGATCCCAAGAAGATTGAGGCAATCTTACAATGGGAGCAACCGAGAACGGTAATTGAGATTCGCAGTTTCCTTGGCTTAGCCGACTATTATCAGAGATTTGTTCAGGGATTTTCTTTGATAGCAGCTCCTCTGACTCGTTTGACTCATAAAAGAGTTAAGTTTGAGTGGGATAATGTTTGTGAGAATCGATTTCAGGAGCTAAAGAACCGATTGACCTCTGCTCTCGTTTTAACACTTCCTGTTAATGAAAAAGAATTTGTGGTATACAGTGATGCATCTAAGTTGGGATTAGGGTGTGTATTAATGCAGGATAACAAAGTAATAGCTTATGCTTCTAGACAGTTGAAGAAGCATGAGACAAATTATTGTACTCATGACCTGGAGTTGGCAACAGTAGTATTCGCATTGAAGATTTGCAGACATTATTTATATGGTGAGCATTGTCAGATTTTTACTGATCATAAAAGTTTGAAATATTTGCTCACCCATAAAGAACTTAATTTGAAACAAAGACAGTGGCTGGAGTTGATTAAGGATTACGACTTGGTGATTGATTATCATCCGGGGAAGGCAAATGTTGTAGCGAATGCTTTAAGTCGTAAATCCTCATCTTCATTAGCTATACTTCGGAGTTCTTATTTTTCGATGTTACTTGAGATGAAGTCTCTAGGGATCCAGTTGAATAATGGTGAGGATGGAACCCTACTTGCTAGTTTTGTTGTGAGACCTTCATTGTTGAATCAAATCAGAGAATTGTATAAATCTGATGATTGGTTGAAATAGGAAGTTCAAAAGCTGCAAAATAGAGAAACTAGTGAATTTAGACTCAGTGATAATGGTACCTTGATGTTTAGAGACCGGATTTATGTCCCTAAGGATGATCAGTTGAGACGAGCTATTTTGGAGGAAGCTTATTCTTCCGCCTATGCTTTACATCCCGGAAGCACCAAGATGTATCGGACTATTAAAGAAAGTTATTGGTGGTCGGGTGTGAAACGATACATAGCAGAGTTTGTAGTAAAATGTCTCACATGCCAACAGATTAAGGCAGAGCATCAAAAACCATCAAGTACTCTTCAACTTTTACCGATTCTTGAATGAAAGTGGGAACACGTGACTATGGACTTTGTATTGGGTTTATCGCGGACACAAAGTGGGAAGGATGCTATTTGGGTGATTGTTGATAGATTGACTAAGTCCACCCATTTCTTGGCTATCCATAGCACGTATTCTATTGAGAAACTGGTAAAACTTTATATAGATGAAATTGTGAGATTACATGGAGTTTCAGTTTCTATTATGTCAGATCAAGACCCTCGATTTACTTCTTGATTTTGGTCAAAATTTTAGGAAGCTCTCGAAACTAAATTGAGATTTAGTACTGCCTTTCATCCGTAAACTGATGGTCAATTTGAAAGGACTATTCAAACCTTGGAGGATATGTTACGGGCTTGTGTCATTGACTTCATTGGGAGTTGAGACAGACACTTGCCATTGGTGGAGTTCGCTATAATAACAGTTTTCAGTCTAGTATTAGGATGGCTCCATACGAGGCTTTGTATGGAAGAAAGTGTCGAACTCTACTTTATTAGGATAAAGTGGGTGAGAGGAAATTGTTTAATGTGGAATTGATTGATCTAACAAATGACAAGGTCAAGGTTATCCGAGAGCGGTTAAAGACAACTCAAGATAGGCAGAAGAATTATTTTGATAGACGAAGGAAAGATTTGGAGTTTGAAGTTGACGATAAAGTTTTTCTTAAGGTTTCTCCTTGGAAAGGTAATAATTTGAAAATTCCAAGTATTAAATCTTATTTGATTATACTATTGTGATAATTTATGGTATTTATTGTGATTCGATTCGTGAAGCGGGGAAAGCTCAATCCGAGATACATTGGACCCTTTCGTATCATTGAAAGGATTGGGCCAGTGGCTTACAGACTTGAATTACCCCTGGAGTTAGATCGGATTTAAAATGTCTTCCATGTCTCGATGTTGAAAAAGTATGTTCCCGATCCCTCTCACATTCTAGAGACACCTCCCATTGAGTTGCATGAAGATTTGAAGTTCAAGGTGCAGCTTGTACGTATTCTAGATCGAAAGGATCGAGTGCAAAGGAATAAGAGTATTCCAATGGTGAAAGTATTGTGGAAAAATGCTCGAATGGAAGAAATGACGTGGGAAGTCGAGCGCTAGATGAGAAACCAATATCCACATCTTTTCTTGGAATCCGGTAAGTGAAATTTTGAGGTCAAAATTTTATTTTTAAGGGGGGTAGTACTGTAAAGCCTGACCTTATAAAATGCTTGTCATGACATACATGTGATGATAGCATGATTGCATGCTATGAGGGTCTCTAAAAATTTACAAAAGTAGGTATTGTACCTAGAGGTACAACAAAGTTGATTTAAGCCTCGAACTAGATCAAATAAGAATTTTAAGGTGAGATTAAGAGCTTCATAGTCCATGGATGACTCAAAATGGTAATTCAGAGTTTAAGGATCAATTTGGAATCAAACCAGAATTTTCACTATTCAGGGGTAAAATGGTCATTTGCCACCTAGGGACAAAATGAGAATTTTAAAAAAGATTTTTTTTGCCCCATTTGACTTATTGGAGTATAATTTGAGTATAGGAGTATGATTTGACGTTGACAAGTGAAAAAAATTGTGATCCTGGTATTTTTTGGAGCATAAGGGTAAAATGGTAATTTTACCATTTTAGGGGCACAATTGTAATTTTACACACCTGACACTTGTCCAGCACATAGATTTTACCCAATTTTATAATGGATAATTGAAGGGATTTATATGGTGGAGAGAGAAAGCTTAATAATTAAGAAATAAAAATGGGCCAATGAAATGGTGACACATGGCCTGTTAATATCCATTTATTTTTTTAGCTTTAAAATCAACAAAAATCAGCCTATTTTCTTCATAATGGCCGGCCAAAGCATGAAGTGAAGAAAAACAAAGAAAGAACAAAACCTAGGTGGGAAAATTGAAGAAAAAGTGTGGGATTTCAAGAGATTAAGCTAATAAAGGTAAAATTTTGTGATTTTATCTTGTGATTTACACTACCCATGCTTTCTTTTTCATTTTCCATGCTTAGAACTCAGGTTTTCATGGTGAATTCATGGCTAACCAAATGGGTATGGAGAGAGAATGAAGTTGGATTGATTTGATTCTAAGTTATGTTAGTGTTTTTGGTTAGTTTAGCATATTTAAAAACAAAACAACAAGAAAAAAAATCATTTTCTCCCATTACCCATAAGAGGCCGAATTTTCTAGGGAGGATATTGAGGCTGAAATTGATGATATTTCATGATATTTGGATGGTATTTAATGATTGGTGAGGCTAGAAATTTAATGGAAAATTTTAGCATGAAAATTTGAATTTTTACCTAATGTATAGACATGTGCGATTTATGATTCAAACTGATAAATTGAATCATATTCACAATCATTGAGGTATTTTAAGTATAATTGGAGTGTAGAAAGTGAAAAAAATCGATTTGGAGTTAAATTGGAGGTTTTAGCCAATTACACCGAGAATAGTGCAAATTAGGTCGAATACCGTATTTAAATGGCTATTTGGACATTTTTTCATTCCATATCATGCATTAGTAGTTTAAATTAGTTTAATTTCTATTTAGTACCAATGTAGTAAGTTTCTCGATTTTGTACTATGTCTAGGTGGTGAATCCTCCGATAAAGGCAAGGAAATTGTACTTGAGGATCGGTAGTCAGAGTATTCTAAAAATTCGACTCCCGAAATAGTGAGTAACCTTACCATCATTTTAATTATCTAAAGTATGTTTTTAATCGGTTTTGGTTAAATTTTATGAAAATGAGTTTAAAAGGTAAATTTTTGTGTTTTACAAACAGAATGTGTTTACCTGAAAAGATTTTTATAAATTGTCTTGAAATTGAATAACGATTTTGAAAATAGAGTAATTGGAGACCACCGGTATGTTGCAAATTTATGATTGGAAATTGATGGCTTATGTTATATTGTTATTGTGTTGGCATGACCAGTTGGACTGTGTTTTATGAATTGTATGAATTATTTTATTTTACCTTTGCAGGCTGGGTAGTAAAATATTAGCCTTGTCATGCTGTCAAAATTTTATTGTATGGTGGGTTTAGCTTGCTGCAGTAAGTGGATTCTGTGGACTAGCCTATTAGAGGGGCACAGAATCCGGATATATATATATGTACCTCGGTCGGAGAGGCATGTAGGGTATCTCCTGAGGTATGGACAGAGTTCACGTCACGCCAAACCACCTCGTGATGATGAACTCCGCTAACGCCAAGGAATGGCTATGTTTTTCAAACTAAAAATATGTTTACGTGTATACGAACTTTTTAACAACATTGGTGGACTCGGTTAGATACCTCGGCCAAGGTATCCCCGAGAATGATTTTGGCAGGAGCTAAGCTTTTAAGATACTCATAAGCCATGATGAATATTTAAATGAAATGAATATTTATATTATGAAATACATATTGAGATTAAATATTTTAATTGTCTCATTTTACTCGACTTTAGATATTTCGAATGATGTTTGTTTGCTCACTAGGATTATAAAATCTCACCACTCTCATTTTCACCCATTTCAGGTTCAGATTAGGCTATAGATAGTTGATTTCATCGAGGACTACCCTTGGATTTGCATTCCTCCAAACTGTAGGTTCATAATCCTCTTTACTTTTGGTTATTCGGGGGCCCATTGGTCATTGTAAATTAAATTAAATACTCTGGTTTACTGTATTACAATATGTATGAATTTACTTTACTTTTATACTACAAAAATTATCTACGTATAACTTTGAAAATATTATTTAATAAGAAAATAGAATATTTTACTTAATATTTATTTTATTTTCTTATTATATCCAAATAATCATAATTTCGTTTTAAACGAATGTTTTAGACATCTAAATTTATTTTTGCTTTTGAAATATATGTTCTGCATTTATATACTACATTATTGGCTAGTTTCGAAATTTTTGAAAAAATGACCAAAATACCCCTGTGAGACAAAAATTAATATTTTATTTGTTTTAAGTTGGAAACAGCTTAAAATCTTTTAGAACACGATATTTGACAATGGTTGCTCATAAGGGAAATGAGAAACTGATATTAAAACCTTGCGGGGTTTCGGGTTGATATTCCGGATAATGAGTATCTATCGGGACATCGCGACGGTTGTCACCGGCTCAATGGGAGTACCGGGTCATGACAAATTTGGGCAAATAGCTTAGGTATAATAAATTCTCTTTGGTAAAATAAAAATATAAACTTAAATAACTTAGTTCATTTTTTTTTTTGTGCGTAATGCTCCTTTCTAATTCACCTTATAAATGTGATACATGGTAACTCTAATAAACCTTAAAGGGGGAATTAAGGGGATTCTTAATGTACTAGACATAGGAATTTCGAAATCCAGACTAAGGGAATTAATTAGGAGTTAGTAACTTTATTAAACCTTACAAGGGAATTTAAAGGGAATCTTAATGAACTAGACATAGGAACTTAAGAATCCAGACTAAAAAGAAAATGACATATGAATTAGTAGAATAGATGACTCTTAAGTGAGAGCAAGGTTAATGACCACTACATCTACTAGTCACGTGTAATCGTTTAAGAGAACTTAATCTTAAGGCGTTATCATTAATTATCTTATCTATCATAGTAAATGGTTAGTAATAATAGGTTTACATGACTTAGACATAAGCATGTAGATAATTAAGTGTTCCTAATTAACAAGTTGTTTAAGATAATTTAAACCAAAGAGACAGCATTAACTTAAGTGAAAATGACCAAAGGAAGTTAGAAACCTTAGGCTTTTGTTATTGATTTTCTCTATAAAATTCTCAACGTTTCATGAAATTGGCTTAAGCAAAGGAAGCAAAACTCAGTAATCAGTGCAAGTCCACACAAGACAATCCTCGTGGGAATTCGACACTCTACTTACACTTGTCTATTGGAAGTGACCCGTGCACTTGCGAAATTTTGCTATCAAATAGTAATTTTGACTTTGCTAGATTCACTTTTTATCCAGATGCCTTGCAAAAATGGTCAAAAACGTGCAACATAACCTCCACTTGGTTCTTCGAAGTAATATCAAACAACAAAAGATCATCTACAAAACAAACATGAGAAAGAAAAGGCCCTTGACTAGTTAATAATAACGGTTTCCACCGTTCAAAATTCACTACACTATTAATCAAGTGGGACAATTTCTCCATACAAAGAACAAAGAGATAAGGTGACAAATGGTCATTCTGACAAATGCCTCTTGTGGGAGTAAAGACTTTTGTTGCACTGTCATTCCATAAAATGAAAAAAGTTGGAGATTTAAACACAAACATAATAAAATTAATCCATGCAGATGAAAACCTAATTTCTTCTAATACCTCTGGAAGGAAATACCATTTCAAATGGTCATAAGCCTTTTCAAGGTCAATTTTAATAGCCAGTGCACCCACCTTTCTCTTCATTAGTCGCATGGTATGTATGGCCTCCTAGACTTGTCGTAACGTGCCAGGTTCGGGAACCCTTCCGCTAGACGTGGGCAAAAATAAAATATCTTAGGGTCACCACCAATCCTTTTGATTTAGGTGTGATTGGCCACTTATTAACCCGATTCTAATCGACAAAGTCCTAAATTAATTTTAGGTCCGTCAACAAACGAGAACTGATCCACGTTTTTCAGAGATAGGTTCGGGAGTGCGGTTACACACAGAGAAGGGTTAGCACCTCTGTGATGCCCGTTCCACAAACGATACCATTTAATCTTAAGTTATTCTATTGCAGTCTGCCTTGATTTTATTCCTATGTTTCCTTAATCCTTCTTATTAATTAATTCTTTATTATGTTAGTTGATTGAGTCTTTTATTCGGTTTCACGGATGCACGTGATGCAATCGTAAAATGATGTTATGATTTATTCAATTTTAAACAATGAGGTTGACAATTATTTATTGAAAAATTATTCGTAGACCATCCCAACACTTTAGTGAGGTTTCGAAGTTTTCTTCACCTAGGGATATCTTGGGAAGAACTCATCTCTACAAGCTATTCAAGAAAATCCCATCATCAGAACTCTCGCCCATTAACAAAATAATCGTGACGTGCTATGACAGAATAAAATGATGATGTCTACATAAACGCGTTATGAACTTAATTAGTTCGTTATTCATGCAATTATATGTTTAATAGTTTAAGGTGATTTATTACTTTATTTATATATTTTATTATTTTTTATTAATTTTTTTATGTATACTATTTTTTTGTAACAATTATTTGAAGTATTGGGTACTGGAGTATAAAGCTCGGATCTATCCCAACACTTCGGTGAAGATCCGTCTCAAATACTATACCTAAGAAATCCACCCGAAAGAGGCAACTCTTTGCCCTTTTTTTAAGTAGAATTCTAGTATTGGATTAACTCAAATTAACTGCTTGACTTTTTTAATATTTGTAATTTAATATTATATTGTACATTCTATATATTTATAAATACCTAGATGAATTTTGTAATATAAACATTTTATTTTCTCTTGCCTTGACAACAAATTATACTTTATTCTCATTTTTTATTTCTTTTCATTTTTTAAGACCCATTTCTATTATTTATTAATTATTTTATACATATTTCAAAAAAACTAAGTACTTTCTAATCTTCCATTTAATTAATTAATTTTTTTTACCTTGTTCATTCACTTACTTTTTGTTACATATTTATATATATTTATATATGCATATCTTTTAATTTACTAACTCTACTATCTATTGTATTAAAGATTTTTATTGTTAGCTTTCATATGTTTTATTTTTCATATGCATAAATTTCAAACCACACAAAGAAAAATAATAAAACTATTATAACACTTAAACAAGAAATTAATAAACCACCTTCAATAGCTCAAGCCCAGACCATTATTTAATGAACAAGTCCATTACCTATTGGGTCGTAACTAACCCAATGCTCTAAATGGGTTCAGGCTCCACTAGGCTGCAAGGTTTGCCTTTGGACCAGCCTGGTTCTAACTAATATGCTCCAAGTGCAAGGTTTAGGAAAGAGAAAAAAAATCTTTTCCTTCCTCAGCTGTGCGATGTCGTTCAGAGGCGGCTTTTTTTTTTTTTTCTTTTTCTCCTCCCTCTTTCTCTTTCTCTCTCCCCGCTAGTTTCTTTTCTCCTTTTCTTTTTCTTCTTTCTTTCTTTCCTTCTCTTTCTCCTTCTCCTTTTCTCCTTTCTCTCAGTCAGTGTCGCACCGGTGTTCTTCTGTTTCTCTCTTTCTCTCTTTCTTCTTCCTTCTTCTTTTTTCTTTCTTCTCTCATTTTGTCGATTGGCTTCTTCTTTTTTTTTCTTTTTTTTTCTTCTTTCTCTCTTTCTTCTCCTTTACGCCGGCAACACCCAGATTTGACCAAAACCCTTTGCTCCCTTTTATCTTTCGACCTCGGCACTTTCTCTAAAGCCGATCCTCTTTTCTTTTTTTTATTATTTTGTATATTTTTTTTGTATGTATTTTGATTGTTGTGGATCGTGGTTCCAACTGCTAGAGATTTAGGATTTTTCTTGGTTTTTTTGGTTTATGCTGTTGTGTTTTTTTTTATTGATTTTCCTAGCTTTCCCAAAATCCCCTAGCCTCAAATTTTTCAGGGTTCTTATAGAACTCAGTTGTCCAAATCTTTGGACAATCATGATCTTAGCAACACTAATTCCGGATGGGTAACCTTCAAGTCAAAGAAAATCCATCGAAAATGATCTCAAATCTCGGCTACCAGAGGAGCATTTAATACTCTGTATATTATTGACAATGGAGGCCAAGCGTGCTTCCATCCCTTCTTTTTTCTTCTTTTTATTTTTATTATTTTTTTGTTTTTTTACGTGTTTTTTAGTTCAATTTATTTATTTATTTTTATTTATTAAGTGGGTGTCTACAGGACTATGACAATATTATCTATAACCTGTCTAACATGAATGAAGCCACAGCACTATACTGAGTCTTTCCAACAATATCATTAAGAAAAAGGCCTTAAATGATCGACAAGAATCTTACTGATAATCTTCAATGGTATCGTGCAAAGATTGATTAGACAAAATTGTGAGATTTTTTTTGGAACCTCTACATTAAGAATGAAAGAAATCAAAGTATGATTCAAATTGGTAGAAAATTACCTATAATATACGCTTGTTGGAGAAAGCTAACAATACCCGCACCAACACTACTATAATACTTTTGGTAAAAGGCTGCAAGAAAGGCATCAAACCCTGGACATTTATTCAAATCCATGTCAAAAACTGCCATCCTAACTTCTCCATGAACAATCAAATTTAAGATTTCCTCTAAAGCATTATTATTAAGCTTTCAATGAGAGTTGATTGGAAGAGATTCATGCATACTATCATCAGTATAAAGATCTCGATAAAACATTATTGACATAAGCTTTAACTCAGATTGATCGTACGTAGCACCACGAGCCATCGTCTTTCTTTAAAGTAGAAATTCACTCCCTTTTCTTTTCCCTTTAACCACTGCATGGTAAAATTTAGTGTTGGCATCACCATTTTTTAACCATCCAACTCTTTTAAAGCCATATATTTTCTTCTGGATGAAGAATTAAATTATATTCTTCAACTAGGGCGATTCCTAAATATAACAAGAAATTATTAAATCCACAGTTCAGTTTAGCTTGAATCCCCTTAAGTCTTGCTAAGACCCTCATTTTTTGTTGTAAATATCACCAAATATATCATGTCACCATCTACCTAGAGAATCAATGAATTTCTCAAGCAAGTCAGGAAGATCTATTCTCTCCATGCTCTAGTTACTTTTAACAAAGTCATTGAAATTCGGGTGTGACATCCAAGATAATTCGAATTTGAACTCCTTATGTAGTCGAGGATTAGCGACATTTTCCTAATAGATAACCAACACGAGAGTATGGTCAGAGTGGGTTCTTAGTAATTTTGACACTTATGCATGAGGGAAAATAGTACGCCAAGCCTCATTTGCAACTGCTCTATCCAAGCGTTCTCTTGTAAAATTCAGTCTATCAATTTTCTTCCACCAAGTGAATTTTAACCCTGATGTACCTAGATCAATAAGCTGACAATGATTCATGCATTCCCTCATTTGGTTGCAATTATTAAAATTGATTATGCCTCACTTTGTTCTTTCATTCAGAAAAAGAAACTGATTGAAATCACCAATTAATATCCAGGGTAAATCATGTATTCCACTAGCCGAACATAAAGAACTCCATAATTGCTTCTTTTCTGCAACAATGAGACAACCATAAATCACAATGAACAACTAGACTTTATTTTCATAGTTGATCATTATATGGATTAGTTGAGAATAGTAAGCTAGTGTTTCTAAATCAACAAAGCCTACATCTCACATCACCTAAATTCTTCTTGAGAACTCAACTGCTTTTACAAGAACATAATTTGGTAGACCTATTTTCCTACATATTCTATTTGCTTTTTCTTCTGAAACTCTCTCGACTCTTGAAAAATGAAAAGATACAGATCATGCAATTTAATAAAATTCTTAATATTTCTAATGCATTGTCGAGAGGCTGCTTCTCTCGCATTCCAACTCAAGACTTTCAACATCAAATAAAAACTAATGGATAAAATAATCAGAGTATAAAATAAATGTCACAACTTAAATTTCGGGTCATGACTAGTGCATAGGCCCAATGGACGTAGTCCACTAAGCCCAAGCAAGCCTATTAATATGACCTGTTCATCATTCCGTCAAAAGTTGCTAAGTCACATTTCATAACTTTGAATCAAATTAATACTAAGCATTACCAACTTGTAGTGGCATTACCAATCAAATATACATATGTCTATACATATCAAAAAGGGGACTCGATTTCCAGCGAAAAGACCCGAGTGACGTACGGCTATTGAATGCCGAGATACCTACTAAGGAAACGAATCTACAAGGGCACCTTGACCTAGTTATCGGTTGCCTCTTGATCTGAAAACATGAAGTTGAAAACGGTGAGTATACACTTAGTGAGTGAACAAGGAAGGGAACAAGCAACAATAAGGAAAATTTAAAGAAATCATGATGCATTTATCTTTAAAACAATGCACTTTGGTTTAGTTCTTATCAAAACCCCTCATGCAAACCCAAAATGAGTAAATCACTTAATGAAAAGGGTCTATGCTCAACAAAGGATTTGAAGAGTGAAAACTTAATAGCATTCATGCAATTCAAGTCAAGTAAACGACGAGTCCTCGCTGCAGCAGAAAGGCATTCTCGCTGCAGCTTTTTGCTACAGCGAAATTTGGGCTCAAGTTATCAACTGGACGAGGGTTTCTCAAATGGTCGAGGGTTTCTCTCTAAAATTTCTCATTTCAAACTTAATTAAATAAACCCCTAAATGTTAGGAGTCTATAATTTACTATGGTGTAAATGAAATGAAAAAATATGGCAAAAACCAACAAGATAGCATAATGGACAAAAATTTTCTCACTGCAGCAAGATTCAGTTGGCTAAAACAGAAAGTTTCTCGCTGCAGTGAGAAGCTTCAGCAACTTTCTCTCTGCAGCGAGAACTAGGTATGGTAAAAACCCTTAAAACCAGAGAGTTTCTCGCTACAGCGAGAAACAGAGCACTAAGAAAAAGTCTCCATTCCCTCAAGAAAAGGTCATCTTACTGAAATGACAAAAGCAACATGAAACACAAATAAATTCCTAAAGTTCAACATGTCAAATTTTCACATGCATTACAACCATATACCATATTCATGAGCTTTTGATAACACACATATTTATGTATGTATATATGTATATCAATCATCATGCACACCCTCCCATCATTATCAGCTCATATGCACTCTCACTAGCACATGGCTGGGTCATCATCGGCTTATGCGCACTCCTACTCGTACACAGCCGGGTCAACATCGGCTTATGCGCACTCCCACTCGCACTTTATCCGGTCAGCATCGGCTTATGCGCACTCCTACTCGCACATAGCCAGGTCAATATCATTACACAACATTATTCATATATATATATATACCCGATATAAGAGCACATAGGTCCATCTTTTTACACATTTCACATTTTTACAACATCAAAATATTTTATCAAGGGCTTGTTCCCCGGCACACATCTTTAAAGAAAAGTTGAAATAAATCATTCAAATGTGTCATACAAATACAATTATACCTCCCAAAACGATTTTGAAATGCAAGTTCACTCACCGGTATTTTGTTGAACCTTTAGTCGACTCTAACTTCCCTAATGGTCCAAATAGGGCGATGGAGCTTCGTTGGAACCTACCATCACATTAGCATCACCATTATGTCAATTCACATACTTATAAATTCTAAAAGCTTTATTTTAGCTAGCTTCCCCTTGCCATCTAGGTGGCTATCTATGTTCATTATCCTAATCACTCTAAAGTGAATGAACAACCTTAACTACCAAAACACCCATAAGTCTAAACACTAATCATTTTCAACACTAAGAATCAATTCTAATTCACTACTCACCTTGGTAGTTTGTATTTGAAATTCTTTCCAAAAACTTTCAAACTAATATTGAAGCTCCCTCTTTCTTTCTCTAAAACACCTAGTTAGTGAGAGAAAGTATGAAAATAAGATTTTCTTCAAGGGTTTTAAATTGAAAAAGTGAAAGAGTACAAGGGTTCTATGCAAAAGTGCACAAAAGCTTGAAAATTAGAGCTATTTTGAGAAAGGTTATGGAGCTTTCATATCAAGCTTTCATGGAGGATGAAAGCAACGTGAGATGAGAAGAAGAAGAAGAAGAAAAGCTGCTGAAGAATGAAGAAGCTGCTGGAAGAAAGAGATATTTATAGCTCAAGCTTATCCAACTCTATTTAAATTACGAAAATGCCCTCAACTAGTTAACTTGTTTTCCTTCAACCCTTATGCAATCTTTTTACTCTTTTGACACTGAGGCCAGGTCCACAAGGGTCTAAAAATACTCAGGTTTACGAAAACTTAAAATTTTAACTCAAGATGAAAAATGACCATTTTGCCCCTACCTCGAAAATCATCATCATTTTTATTTCTTTTGTCATTTTACCCGTATTTCATCATTCATTTATGCCTTAGGCCTACTTAGGCCATAATATTGTTTAAAATCTTACTTTTAGGGGCTTTCTAAGGAAATAACGAAATTACCCTTAGTCCATATTATCCCATCTATTTCTAATTACGAGTCTATAGAGGTCGAGGTCTCACAATAAACATATACACAAAAGGCTCTAACATTAGCAAGATTAAACTTGGATAACGTCATTTTCACGTTCTTCTAAATCCATAGCTTCAACCTCCCATCAGAGCTAGTTCTCATGTCACCAATATCATATGAAAACTGCACCTATTTTACCTTTGCAACCCCATGAATCCCAACCCTGATATTAGTTGTGTTAATAGCCTTATTCTCTAAAGCTAGGGTGGGACCCCATTAATCCCAACACACACTCTTAGTGAAGCAATTTTGACAAATCACTATATGGATCATCATTAGAGGTAGTACAATTATGCTATTATGGTTTGATAAGTCATAGTTGGTGTATAAAAGTCAAAAACGAAAACCCAAGAAGAATTCTACCAAAGAAAGTAGACATCAGACTTTCATGAATGTTGAATTCTTCCTCTTATAATTTTTCTAGATTAGTTTCAATTAAAGTGATATATGGCTTAGGGGATTAAAATTTTAATACTTCGCTATGTAATATCCATCTTAACATGATTCGAATCCCTTCCAACTTCCTCATCCTCTAACACATAAAAACATGACCTAGATTTAATAATAGGTTTGGAACTTTCCTGTGGAACAAACCCTTTATCTTTTGCTTTCAAACCTCTTTCTGTTCTATTCCTACTATTTCTTTAATAAGACATTTGGCTATCACCCAAGGACCGAATTTTGAAGCTTGAAAGTCCTTTTCAATCAGCTTGACTTCATTGGCTAATTTGATAGCTTGCTTCTTAAAAAAGCCTTCTTGTTCCTTATGCTTAACAAGACGTAATTTTGCACCATGACCAAATTTACCACAGTGGAAACATAGCATACGAAGTCCTTCATATTCGATTTTTTGTCATTTTCCTCCTATGAAAACTTTAGAAACCAACAGCTTGGTAAGGTCAAGTTCAATACACAAATGACCAAACTTTCCTCTCATGGCATAGGAAGTGGTTTGATCAATCTTGATAGTTTTAACTAACTTGTCACTAATCCTAGTTAAAACATCCTTGTCGTAAAATTCTAATGGTAACCCCGGCAAACGTATTTATGCTGCAACAGATTCTATCGAAGTTTCTTCAGATAGAAACCCAAGAGTCCATTTTCTAAGTGTGAGATAATGGCTAGCTATTATCCAAGGACCATCTGAGAGCACATGATTAAAATCAAATTTTTTTTTAGAATTTGAAACAATAGAAGTCGTTATCCAAATACACTGCTTGGAAATCACCCGCTAACGACCATAACTGTTTAACTCTGTTACACAGATATGTGTAGCTAATATCCCTCCCAAGTAGTTTCACAATCAACATATTCCTCCATGGCATACAAATACGTTTCTTTTCTTCCTTTGTTAATCTGATATAAGGACCACTAAGAACTCCTTCAAATGCATCATCATCAGAATCTAAATCATCCAAGATTTGACCCTTTTCCTCCGACTCCTCATCATCAAAACACATAACGAGGTCATCATGCATTAATATATTATGGTATGATGATTTAAGGTTCCCATCTTGATTTCGACACTAAAGAGGCTCGTTTTGAGAATGCATATCAACAGTGGATACATTGTTATCCATGCTCATGCGTTCACATTTGACTCCCACAAGAACAGGATTTTCTTTTGAACCAACGACGATCGATGGTGGTGATTGGCCACCAAAAGAATTTGCCTCCATGAGGGGTGAACACTAAGGTTTTTTGAACTTAGGTGTAAGATAGCAGATTTTGCTAAATGTGCACTAAGAGAAATCCTATTCTAAGTTAAAGTTAAAAGAATTGTCACGATATGTCAATTTTTTTAACACCTTTAACTTTAAGAATGTCCAATAATATTGTCACAATAGACAATTAATTATAGTATTACTTAATGGTACTATATCGTTTTAGCTAATGTCTAATTTAGAATCATGCTTAATTTACTAAAACAAAATTTGAACTTAAATACAACGTTACTGATTTAGTGATTGATATTGTATTTTGTCTAATAAAAAATTAACTTAGCAATCCACTTACTTCAAAGAAAAAAGAAATTAAATTAAACAGACATGTTCAATAACAAAGCCATAATAGCAGCGGCTGAGATCTGTCCACATCATCGTTCAGTCTTCCCCGTTGGTGCAAACTTCCAAAATCCATGGTCTCCTCGTCAGCATTCCACACATCAAAGGCAGCCCGCAGACGAACAATATTGCATCCATTAAAGAGCACAAAACAGAATAGGACACCTCCTTTCTTTCATTTATTAAGTCAAGGAAATTCGAGTTCCTGTTCTGTTTGGTTGTGCAAACTTTCACAATTCCAACAAGTATCAAGCGATCCCAAATCAGAAGACAGAAAACCAGGCAAGGGAGACTTAATACGACGCAAAAGCCGAAAAGCCAAAAGAGGTGGCGGGGAACTGGTGGATGGCAAGAACCAACAAGTATACCTCCATTAATTTCAATCATGTCCTTGAAAAAAACCTGACCTCCCCTCCCAATTCCACCAAAACTAAAAATCCACAATCCCACCACCCAAACCAACCTCCTTCTTTTTCTTCTTATTCTTCCATCTCAGCCGCAGCCGCAGCCAACGCCAAAACCCATGGCCGCATGCTCGTCCTGACCCGGCCCTCTCCCAAGCCCATTTCAACCCCTCCTCTTGTCTCCCCAACACCGCCCAAACAGTCTCAACCACA
Source organism: Theobroma cacao (assembly GCF_000208745.1). Classification (NCBI taxonomy): domain Eukaryota; kingdom Viridiplantae; phylum Streptophyta; class Magnoliopsida; order Malvales; family Malvaceae; genus Theobroma; species Theobroma cacao. The sequence goes on along the minus strand of NC_030851.1, from coordinate 11,815,367 downwards.
TCAACTCCAACCCCGGTCAGCCCCAGCTCCAGATCAAACACTGCCGCCGGATCCGGCTCCTGATCAGATTTCTCTACGTCCTCTTGGTCGAACCGGGTCCGGGATATCCATTCCGGTTCAGGAGAGGGAGAAGGAAGTTGTGCCGGTTTCTGTGTCGCCGAAGCCGGATCGATTCGTTCCGCCGCATCTTAGGCCGGGCTTTGTGGGGAGAGAGGAGAGGCCTGGACCACAAGTGTTCCGTGGAAGAGAGCAGAGTCAGAAGCATTTCGGGTCGCCGGGTCGGTATGGCGAAGATGGGCGGCCCAAGTCAGGTGGTTACGAGAAGATGAGAAGAGGTGGTGAATCAGATCTGGGTTTGACTGATCGGCCCAGATCCAGTGGGAATCGCCCTAGTTCTAGTGGATGGTACGTCTCCACTTCTTACAAAGTATCGATTGGTCTTAAAAACTTTCTAATTTCATTTGCTTACTAGGACCCTATTCGTAGGAAATGAATTTCAGGTAATCCTAGATAGGGATGTTAGCTAGAGTAGAGGAAGAAAATATTCAATGTCTAGAGACAGGCTTTTTTAAACTACGAATAGATCTGGAGAAAATCCAAAGAGATAACTTCCCGATGCTCACTGGGGGGACCTAATTGATCGTCTTTACTATATAATTGTAACATATCCTTGGCTCTTTAAAATAAAGAAATAGGTCTGGATATTGGATTTTTAGACAAAGAATTTACTGTTTAGATCTTTAAGTTGGCTCATTATATAATTGTTGGAATTTTTCTAAAGGAAAGCTCCTTGTCTCCTTCCATTATATCTTTTCCTTTTTTCTATTCAGCAGTTAGATTACAAGCTAACCTTTAAACAATTGAGCCAAAACACGCTAAGTCATTCTCGTCTAGATATTTTCTGAAACCTGTGGGTGTTAGATAGAAATGTTTAAGGGTTTGGTGGGCTTTAGTAAATGTTAGGTCATTTTTACCATTAAAGGGAAAAAGCATAGTAGGTTATGTCAACCATGTATTTTTTAAAACAAAAAAAAAAAGAGGAAATATCAATATAATTGTGATTTTACATTTATGTTACTTATAACAAATATGGACATTGGAAATTGTATGTTGAGGTAATCTCACTGATGTTTTATTATTCATATGGGCACTATAAAATGCTATTATATTAAGGGTAAACTTCATTTACAACTTTTCTGGTTTTAACTTTTCTCACATACCATCATGTAGGTTCTTTTTTCTCAATTAACATGTTGTGGATAATTCTTGTTTCTATTAGGATGTTAAGTTTGCCGAATAAACTTGTCAAAATATTCCCAATTCAAAGTTAGATTAGTTGTTCACACTTAGAGGTATTTTTTGAGATTTTACTAGATAAAATTAACAGCCTAACTCTTTGTGAGAAGAGAAGTTATTAGTAGGATGCTAATTAGGAAAAAAAAAATATTCACAAGATGTTAATTGAGAGAAAAGATAACACAGGATGCTGTGTTGAAAAAGTTGAAGTCATAAAGAGTGCAGGTGGAGTTTATCTTAAAATTAATTTTTTTTAAAAGCGTTATCTTTACTCTTTTTTTTTTTACATTTGGGGAAAGAGGGATTCGAACTCTACTTTTTTTTAGAAAAAGATCATGCACCAACCAATAAACCAATGAAAGTGTTTATCTTATAATTAATAGTATTATATGATATTAGCATCTGACTAGAATCAACCCATATTAGCCTGAATAACTAAAATTAACGTGGATCTTTTTTTTTTTTAATTTTTTCGAAATAATCAGCATTGCCGAGTCTGGTTTTCAATTCTGAATTGGTTTGTTGGGACTTGAGGTTTTATGCCAGTGAAACTGGACCCTTAAGATTTATATCTTGTCTGTCTGCCTTGAGGTGGCTCATCAACAGTGCTTAAATCTTGAAAGGAATTAAATTGAGGGTTATTTCTTAATTTGCCACTTCCTTTTGGCAAGTTTCAGAATTTTGATGAAGCCCTATTGTTCTATGGCATCTGGGGGTTGCCACAACTGAACCTACATCATTAGCATTTTGATCTTTGCCTTTCACCCATCTTTCTCAATCTGTACAGTAGAAATTTCATTGAACATGTTATTCTCTGTGCACATTATTTATTGTACGATGTAATGTAGCTGATTTTCATTCTGTTTTCCCCTTCTTGTTCTTGAAATTCTTGTAATTACTTGGGAAGTTGGTGGTTAAGCACTCTCATTTCCACTACTTGCTTTTTCTTCATTACTCTCTTTGTTGCTTTGTCCTTTTTGTTCTCTGCCTCCTGTCTGCTTTTCTCTTAAATTTTGCCTTTGAATTGAGTTGCACTTGCACCTCTCCATGTGTTGGTATGTGTGGCCTTGATTGTGATTTGTTGTTGGAGTGACATTTTACTTTGTTTATATCTGTAAACTTCTAACTGAATAAATGCCCTTTTGCAGAGTTAGTTCTGAAGAACTTGTTTCGAAGATGGAGGTGGAACTTTCTTGAAAGCATAGATGGACGCCTAATTGTGCATGGCTGCTGCCTCTGCCTCTCAGTAAATCGCTTTATTTTTTAAAAGTTGGATAGAATATCATTTCGTGGAAGATAAAATACTGCCAGGTGGCACCATTTGAGGTGTTCTATTCGAAAATAGAGGTTTGAGGGCCGAAGTCCTTTCAGAGCTCGGAAATTAGCTGAGTGTAAGAATAGATGAAGGTGTCCTATGGCATGTAGAATTCACTTTATGTTATTTTTCCTGTTCAACCACTTTAACTATTACGAAGGGGCTCAAATATTGCCCCTCTCCTTATTCTTCCTCTTGGTTGTACTTGAAGATCCTCCCAGTTTGACAAATATTTATTTAATGTTTCTCCTTCTTCTATCGAAATTTATGATTAGAGCCTGCCAGAGACAGATTTACATTAATAGTCCAAATCTTGTCTATGCTCTGATTCTGTTCCCATTTCTCTTGCTATCTCTAGTTTTTCAAGGAGATGATGGAATAGGGCAATAGGCCCATGCAGCTTTCTTTCGGCTCGTAAAATAATCAAGTGATATATTTAGGGGGTATGTTACTGTTTATACAGGGTTCAGCTACTCCATAAATAGGTAGAGATGATGTTAAGAGTACAGATTCGCATAGGTTTTCGTTGTAGTATTTTACTTTTTCTTTTGTTTCTTTACAACTCTGGGAAATTCTCCATCTTCGTCTCACATCCTTAATCCCCCTCCTCTCCTCTCCTCTCCTCTCCTCTCCATGTGTTGTTTCCTTGTGCTGCAACTGCAAGCACCCATACCAAAGTACTGCACCAGCTTGGATTTTACTCTTTTGTCATTTTCTTTTTCTTTTTCCATTTTCCCATTCTTCTCCTTTTTTATTCTATTCTCTGTTGCCAAATATCAACTTTAGATCTGAGTCTTTTCCCCATATTTCAATATACTTTGTATTTTTTATGGTGATTGTTTTGTTATTTTTATAGTCATTACAGAGTTTTAAATGGTATTCTTTAGATTGTCCAAGTTTTCTCTAGATTTACAATTTGAATTTTTTATTTTTAATTTAGTTCGAATTTAAAAAAAAAAAACTAACAACTATCTTACTCGTTGTCAAAATTAAAATGTATAAAATCAAAATACATAAATGCTATGAATGATTTACAAACATAAAATATGGTAGTATATAGTCTGATCTTTATCAATAATTGAACTAAAATTTTTAATGGAATATTGATGTTTAATGTTAACTATACATTAAGTTTATAATAAAATATAAATATTTTAAAAAATAAAAAGTATATCAATTATAACAGTACATTTGTGATACATTTTATGCAGTTTACGTATAAATAATTACTTTCAATGCATTAAATTTTTTTCGTTTAACTTTATATTTCATTAAAATCATCATTATTAACAAAGTATGATTATATTCTCACTAATATATATTAAGACCGAAATTTTCGAAAGTAAAAACTCATACATATCCATAAAAAAGGTAAATAAATAAATAAATGGGCTTAAAGGCCTAAAACCCCTAATTGGGTTAAGCCCGAACAAAACGACGTAGCCGAAAGAGCCACTGGGTTTTCCGCATTGGGTCCGATCCATAGTCTTCACTGAAACCCTCCCAACCTTCTGGATTACTAATAATAATAATATAAACCCTAAACCCTTTCTCGCTTTCCCTTTCGACCCCAATAAACCCCTACGCCCTCTCTTCCTCTCTTCGACGGTGGGATTTCTAAGGTATTTGGAATCCATATTTCTTACTTTCTTTTTTTCAAAGAAAAGTTTTAAGATCATGTTTTGTTATGTTTGTTTGCTTCGAAATTCTGGGCAAAAAGGGTAGAAATCAGCCTTCTAGGTCCTAGGTTGAGGTTTCTTTTTCCCCCATTTCTATTGGTTTTTGTTAACTCATCTCTCTCTGGTCAAGGCGCTGTCAGCCGCCACTGTCAAAAGCGGTGGCGCGGTGCGATGTTATCCCCTTTTTTTTTTTCGTGGAAGTTAGATTGGGGCTTTGAGGCGATTTTTTTTACTACTATAAATTTTTACATTTGATTTGACATGAAAATGACCATGGTTTTCTTGGATTTTTGCAATGTTGTTTGTATTTTCATTTTCAAAACTGAGGGAAACCCATTTTGCATTAAAAGAAACGATGGTGCTTTGAGTCGGCGTGCGCATGACCATGTTGTTTAAATGTAATACTTGTATGGAGCGTTTAGCAACAAATTATGTGAATCAACGTGTTATGGCAAAACGGGTAGCATAAATGCCGTTTATGTTTTTAGTTATGTTTGTGAATCCTCTCTTTTTCATCTTATATGTTTCCTTTTTCTAATCATCAAAAGTTTTAGCTGGGTTCTGTTCTTTGTAGAGGAAATAGTTTGGGTTACACTTCTTTCTGACTATCTGGCTTAACCATATGGAGGCAGAAAAGAAACATTTTGGAAGCCTAGTCTCTAATAGACAGAGTGCTTGCTATCAAGTTTATTTCAGGTTGCATGTGTGTAAACATCTATGTATTTGCCCGCTTGCCTGTTTTAATTTAGAGTTGCTTAAACTGTTTTTCTGAGTGACATCTTACCTCTAGTCTAATCTTGACCTTGGGTCATATGCATACTGCCTTTGCTTATAATGAAGATTCTATGTTTCTTAGTAGTTGTTAAGTAGTTGCTCTCTTATTATTTCCTCCCGGTTCCTTTTGTTTTCATCTTTTATGTATAAACCTACTGTTGCGTAATTTGCTTGATGTTTGGTTTTTGTTTACTTCTGGGTTCTTTCACAACGTGACATCAATATTTTATTTTTTCAGCATCGAGGAAAATGAATTTCAACAATGTCAAAGTTCCTAAAATGCCAGGAGGTGGAGCTCTTCCTACTTTGCTTAAGATTGGAGTCATTGGTGGGCTTGGCCTTTATGGAGTTGCCAACAGTCTCTACAATGTTGATGGAGGGCATCGAGCAATTGTTTTCAATCGTGTATTGGGCATCAAAGATAAGGTCATTTTTTGTGTAATGTTCTACTAGTTGACGTTTTATTCAGAAAGTCTCTCCTTCCCGAATGTCTATTGTTTATAGATATTATAATACTTTGGGACACTTGCATATCTTATCAACTTCTGTAAAAGAATGTCTATGGCTATGTATTCTCTATGGATTGACTATTACCTTGTGGCTTGTGCTATCTTTCATAAATGACCTAGATTTTTTGTTTTCTCCTGCTATCAACACACTTGTTTACTATCTTAATTTTTTGTTTAAATTTCTGTTTCGCAATGTGTCATGCCGTTTACTGATTGTTTGTGCAGGTTTATCCTGAGGGGACACACCTTATGATTCCGTGGTTTGAGAGGCCTATCATCTATGATGTTCGTGCAAGACCTCATCTAGTTGAGAGCACTTCTGGTAGTCGTGATCTCCAGATGGTAAGTGCTAATTTTCTCTTTTCAGATAGATTTTTGCTGTTGTATTCAAAAAGTTTCTGCCATTACCTTGTTGCATTTCAGTTTTCTAAAATGATAAAGTTAATCTCAGCTTATTTTATTTTTTTGTTGTACTTAACAATTCATGCTCTACTGCTGCTGAGATTAGAGTAGTTTTTGATAAAAGTTGTGTAAGCATGATTGAGTATTGAGAATAGGTGGAAACTTAAAATAGGAAACAGTTCCAGGAGGAAATTCTGTCTCTAGAAATTGAACCCATTTCTGAACTATCATCTGCAGGTGAAGATTGGGCTTCGAGTTCTCACTCGCCCTAACGCAAATGAATTACCTCAAATTTATCGAACCCTTGGTGAGAATTATAATGAGAGGGTCCTGCCTTCAATCATTCATGAAACTTTAAAAGCTGTGGTTGCTCAATACAATGCCAGCCAACTCATTACTCAGAGAGAGGTAGGTGTCCAGGCATATTCTTGCTTATAGTGTTATGTATGTTCTAATAATAGCATAATGGTGTGAATTTATTGTTCGAGATTGAACTTTTGTTCTTTTAGACTGTTAGTAGGGAGATTCGGAAGATTTTGACAGAAAGGGCAGCGAACTTCAACATTGAACTGGACGACGTGTCCATTACAAGCCTGACTTTCGGAAAGGAATTCACAGCTGCAATTGAGGCCAAACAGGTTGCTGCACAAGAAGCTGAGAGAGCTAAATTTATTGTGGAAAAGGCTGAACAGGACAAAAAAAGTGCTGTTATACGAGCACAGGTGAGACACATAAAATGGTCAATATTCACTCTGCCTTTGGGAGTTATGGATTGTACAGAAAAAAGAAGGAAGCAAATAAAGGACCAAAGAAGAGGCCAAGAGGGTAAAAGGGATAAATTTTCTATAAAAATTAGGTGATAAATTGCACCTGAATGGAAGTCTTAAGTAGATAAGGGTAAAATGGCTAGGCTATTTCCTATAAAATGCAAGCAAACAAACCGTCTGAAATAGATTTGCTTTACAGTTGTTTTTGCTTTGCCCATAAGATTGTGGGAGTTCTTTGTGCCTTGAATGGGTTGATCATTTTAGCCATCTAAAGCATTTGTCTTTTCTGGTTGCCAGGGTGAAGCCAAGAGTGCCCAGCTCATTGGTGAAGCTATTGCAAACAATCCAGCATTCATCACACTGAGGAAAATTGAAGCTTCTAGAGAAATTGCACAGACCATCTCCCATTCAGCCAACAAAGTCTACTTGAATTCAAAAGATCTGTTGCTGAACCTTCAGGAGATGAATCTGGAAACCAACCCAAAGAAATAGGCATGTTAAGTCGAAAACTCGGTTACCTCCCTGTGGTAGTTTCATTTCTCACATTGTTCGATCGTGAGAACGGTTAATAACTCAGTGGTGACAAAATTAAAGGCATATCTGTCTTCCCATGGATTTTTGTAAGGAGTTTATTTTGTCAAAGGATTAGTGTTCAAACATCAGATTTGTTAGAATTAGGACTGTTGGGTTTGAGGTATAAAAGAGCTGTTGCATATATGTTTCCCTCATTATGGTCCACCTATATTATCTGCGGAAGTTGATGTCGTTTCTTTGTTAGGAAGACACTGGCCATTTTTTTTGTTCAAATAAAAAACCTTTCGTTTTTTTCATTCTAGGGAGGCCGATACTTCTGGTTCATCCAGAAGTTAGTGGCAGTACATGCTTGCATTTTTTATATTATGCTAAGCCAGAATATTAATTAATGCTGGTAGTGCCATTTTCTTTGAGCGAATGCATATTTTTCCTTGGTAGTTATTGTTTCCAGTCCCTACCTCCTTAAACCATAAAAAAAAAAGTTAAAGTAGCAAGCCAAAAAGGGAAAAAAAAAAAAGTCAAAGAGAGAAAAGGGGGAAGGCTGTATTTGTTAACATTAGGAGCTCAAGTGTCCCCTGGCCAAGCCAGAATCATGGGAGGTACTGGTAATGTGAGGCTTGCTACAAGATAGCGAGACATTGTTTGTGCTTGGTAACTATTAACTAGTTAATAGGCATGACCCCGAAATTTGTTGTTGAGGCCACCAAAATCTTGCAATACCAAGTAATTAATTACGTTCTTGGATTGTAAGCATGAAATTGATCGCTCCACTCTTACATCACATCTAATGCGTTATAATTTTGTTGGTCCAAAGGCTTGGGCATGAGATTTGGCCCACAATTGGTTTTATTTCCAACAGTATACACTCCTTGGTTAATTAACAATACTTTGAATGACCCCATCCATTCACACCATCTAAAATCTAATGCAAGAAAACATAATGATAAGGTCAAAAGTGGAGCAGAGATACTTAGATGACAAAAAGCTAATTACATATTGTTGTGTCTAGTCTCGATGTTCCGTCCAAATTCATCTTTTGGTTAATAAATGGGTCATGTAATGGAACCTTCTCTTGAAACGAGAAGAGGTTGAATTCCAAGTTAGAATTTAGAAATGTTAAAAGGGGAAGGGGGAGGGGGCATTAACGATAGAAAACAACATTTCCTGGAAAGATGACAGACCAATTGTTCAAAACGCCATCACTGATTTATTCTCTCAAAGCGAACCTCTTTTTCTTCACTCTTTTCTCTCTTTCCCATGCACGGGGTCATAGTGCCCCGCGGTTTTGATTGCTTATATGATCTGCCTACTGTCTGCAGCCACACCAGTACTAGTCAACCGATCCACACGTCGGTGCAAGGCTGTCTCTAAACCTTTATTTTTCTTTTTCTTCTTTAATTAAATCTCCTAAATAATAATTCAGCCAGCAATTATTCAAAGTAACCCTGTCGTATTTTGCATGCTTAATCATTCATGTTGTATTCTTGACGTTAGCATTTGGATATTTCTTGTCAAATTAAAACTTGCCTCTCACTAGAAGTGGCTTTAATCGATTCTGTTTGATATAATTATGTCGGCCAAACAGTGGAAAAGCAAATGAATATGATGAAACTTGGCGTCTGTATATTTGATTAAACATATTTAACAGCTCGGTTCGGTTCTGTTACTTGTGCATCACCAAAGGATAACGTGACGCCAGGCTTGTGCAAGTTTTCCACGTTCTTACGTTTGCTGCCCTTAATCCTCGTCCGCTCCTCTATGGGCTTATCTCATACATTGGCGCTTTGGATGTCGTTTCTAGTCAAAGGCCAAATTTGGCAATTTGCCCTTACTTGTTACTGATCCTTTTGTTTCACGGGGACAAAGCCACCATTTCTTTTTAATGCTGATGCTAGGTCTTAACAAAGTATATCTACTTCTTTTGGATAACAAGCAAGTAATTTTCACAAGTATTACTTGTACAAATGCTTTTCATACACTCCAAAAGGTACCTAATTACAAAGAATATGATTATGCATGTTACACGACTCTTTTTTTAACGTCGGTTGTTTTCTTCAAATAATTCTAATTCATCATGCAGTTAATTATGATATTATTTATATTGCTATTAACAATTAATCCATAAAATCTTATATATTAAGAAAAATTAATTATTTAAAAAAGTCGGCTCATCTTCTTTTTCTTTTGATTAAGCATGCTAATTATCTTTTGTTCTCAACCAATAATACAACAACATTGATAATAACAATATTTAAGAAATTAAGCTATACTGGTAGTGATTTAGGTAACCTGGCTACAAGGGCGGAGCCTCCTTATGTGATGAGGGGGCCATGTCCCCTCCAAAACTTTTAAAATTTTTTTTAGAACATATAAAAATTTTTAAATTTTTTTATATATTCTATTACTTGCTCCCTCAAAATAATGTTTTATTTAATGATTAATATAAATAAAAAATAATAAAATGATTTCACTTATCTCACTCAATTTTAAATTTTTTTAATTTATATTATTATTTTATTTTATTTTTTTATTATTGTATTTTTTATTTTTTCATTATATTTTTTTATTTATTTAAAATTA